>NW_025536499.1:0-56913 GCF_020615455.1 Coregonus clupeaformis
AAGACACGGCGGTTGGAACCAAATATCTCAATTTCCACCGGTCTAATGTCCATTGCTCGTGTTTCTTGGCCTCTAGCAGATCTCTTCTTCTTATTGGTGTCCTTCAGTAGTGGTTTCTTTGTAGCAATTCAACCATGAAGGCCTGATTTACCCAGTCCCCTCTGAACAGTTGATGTTGAGATACGTCTGTGACTTGAAATCTGTGAAGTCTTTATTTGGGCTGCAATTTCTGAGGCTGGTAACTCTAATGAACTTATCCCTCTGCAGCAGAGCTAACTCTGGGTCTTCCATTCCTGTGGCGGTCCTCATGAGAGCCAGTTTCATCATAGCACTTGATGGTTTTTGCGACTGCACTTGAAGAAACTTTCAAAGTTCTTGAAATGTTCCGTATTGTCTGACCTTCATGTCTTAAAGTAATGATGGACTGTCGTTTCTCTTTGCTTATTTGAGCTGTTCTTGCCATAATATGGACTTGGTCTTTCACCAAATAGGGCTATCTTCTGTATACCAACCCTACCTTGTCCAACACAACTGATTGGTCTCAAATGCATTAAGAAGGAAATAAATTCCACAAATTAACTTAAGGCACACCTGTTAATTGAAATGCATTCCAGGTGACTACCTCATGAAGCTGGTTGAGAGAATGCCAAGAGTGCAAAGCTGCCATCAAGGCAAAGGGGTGGCTACTTTACAGAATCTCTTTGTTTAACACTTTTTTTGTTACTACATGATTCCATATGTGTTATTTCATAGTTTTGATGTCTTCACTATTATTCTACAATGTAGAAAATAGTAAAAAAATAAAGAAAAAACCCTTGAATGAGTAGGTGTGTCCAAACTTTTGACTGGTAGTGTACATAGTGTACACTAACTGTAAGTTGCTCTGGATAAGAGCGTCTGCTAAATGACTCAAATGTAAATGTAAATATATATATATATATATATATATACAGTGGGGAGAACAAGTATTTGATTTACTGCCGATTTTGCAGGTTTTCCTACTTACAAAGCATGTAGAGGTCTGTAATTTTTATCATAGGTACACTTCAACTGTGAGAGTCGGAATCTAAAACAAAAATCCAGCAAATCACATTGTATGATTTTTAAGTAATTAATTTGCATTTTATTGCATGCCATAAGTATTTGATCACCTACCAACCAGTAAGAATTCCGGCTCTCACAGACCTGTTAGTTCTTCTTTAAGAGGCCCTCCTGTTCTCCACTCATTACCTGTATTAACTGCACCTGTTTGAACTCGTTACCTTATAAAAGACACCTGTCCACACACTCAATCAAACAGACTCCAACCTCTCCACAATGGCCAAGACCAGAGCTGTGTAAGGACATCAGGGATAAAATTGTAGACCTGCACAAGGCTGGGATGGGCTACAGGACAATAGGCAAGCAGCTTGGTGGAGAAGGCAACAACTGTTGGCACAATTATTAGAAAATGGAAGAAGTTCAAGATGACGGTCAATCACCCTCGGTCTGGGGGCTCCATGCAAGATCTCACCTCGTGGGGCATCAATGATCATGAGGAAGGTGAGGGATCAGCCCAGAACTACACGACAGGACCTGGTCAATGACCTGAAGAGAGCTGGGACCACAGTCTCAAAGAAAACCATTAGTAACACACTACGCCGTCATGAATTAAATCCTGCAGCGCACGCAAGGTCCCCCTGCTCAAGCCAGCGCATGTCCAGGCCCGTCTGAAATTTGCCAATGACCATCTGGATGATCCAGAGAGGAATGGGAGAAGGTCATGTGGTCTGATGAGACAAAAAATATAGCTTTTTGGTCTAAACTCCACTGCGCTGCGTGTTTGGAGGAAGAAGAAGGATGAGTACAACCCCAAGAACACCATCCCAACTGTGAAGCATGGAGGTGGAAACATCATTCTTTGGAGATGCTTTTCTGAAAAGGGGACAGGACGACTGCACCGTATTGAGGGGAGGATGGATGGGGCCATGTATCGCGAGATCTTGGCCAACAACCTCCTTCCCTCAGTAAGAGCATTGAAGATGGGTCGTGGCTGGGTCTTCCAGCATGACAACGCCGAAACACACAGCCAGGGCAACTAATGAGTGGCTCCGTAAGAAGCATCTCAAGGTCCTGGAGTGGCCTAGCCAGTCTCAGACCTGAACGCAATAGAAAATCTTTGGAGGGAGCTGAAAGTCCGTATTGCTCAGCGACAGCCCCGAAACCTGAAGGATCTGGAGAAGGTCTGTTGGAGGAATGGGCCAAAATCCCTGCTGCAGTGTGTGCAAACCTGGTCAAGACCTACAGGAAAGCAGTATGATCTCTGTAATTGCAAACAAAGGTTTCTGTACCAAATATTAAGTTCTGCTTTTCTGATGTATCAAATACCTATGTCATGCAATAAAATGCAAATGAATTACTTAAAAAATCATACAATGTGATTTTCTGGATTTTTGTTTTAGATTCCGTCTCTCACAGTTGAAGTGTACCTATGATAAAAATTACAGACCTCTACATGCTTTGTAAGTAGGAAAACCTGCAAAATCGGCGTGTAGCAAATACTTGTTCTCCCCACTGTATATACATGTGTAAAAGACACCTAGGTCTCAATATATCTTCCCATGACTGTGTTTTTGTATTTTAATGAGTATATGTTTGAGAACAAGTATTTGATACACTGCCGATTTGCATCGTACACTGTGTCCTTAGCCCCGGCCTGCCGAGCACTGCTTTACGCCGAGGGAATGTAGCTAGCTGGCTAACCTCGTCCCACACTGCGTGGAAGTGTCTGGGAAGGAGATTACTAGTGTGGTATCTGAAGATTATGCCTTTGTTAAATGTTTTTCATGAAGAGATAGAATGTTGTTTGTGGTAGTATCAGGGGGAATGTTTTAGGTGTAATACCACATATCACAGACAGGGGGTGTAGACAGGAAGTGTAGTGTAAACTGGCCAGCAGAGGGAGCCCATCTTGTTGCATTGGTTATAAATAGGGGTGAACGAAGAAGATAGAACAGAGCAGACATTAGAATGGGAGGACACTGCTCTCCGGATACGCGTGTCTGTAAACTCATGCTGAAGCTTTTGATCTGAATAAACCTTATGATCAATGTTCAGTATGAGCAGACTCCTTTTGTTCATCAGCCATGACAACCACATTTCATCATATACTACAGAATGGCGAGCTTGCCAGGAGGGATGATGCAATCCTTCTTTGCTGCATTTGAGTCATCAAGCTAACTCCAGGCTGACTTTGGTCTGGAGTCATGACCCGACTAGACACAGCTAAGTTGTTGGTTTTGTTACTGCTTATGTACACTGGAGGAGTGTACCCTTACGACCGTGTTTCGGGTGGCGTTATGGCTGTTAACTGGGAGTCTGAACGAAAATATTCTAAATTTGGTTGATGGATAATGATCATTGGTAACTATGGACAATGATGAACGGTAGAATTTTATATTTCATTGGTAACGGGTGACAATGGATTTGGCAATTAATGTTGGGATACGTATGCATTTTTAGGGCACCGTTAATCTGGAAAGACCTCGAATCGAGGCGACTCACAGGAGTGGGCCAGAAATCCAGGTCTTAGTTAGACTGAGTCGGGTTAATTTCTTAAGCGGAAATTATGAAGTGAATTGGTGTATTTACGTTATACTCCGCCTCTGGTCGACGGGAAATTGGTTTTAGGGGATAACCGCTTGATATGAGATTCATCTTTCAAGGCAGCATAAAGTTAGACGGGAGATGACTATTATTTATTTGGAAACGGTGCAGGATATTGATTTGTGTAGTAGGCCGCAGTTAGCTAGAGGCTACAGCTCATTTTTCATTGTTTCAGGTCACGTGGTACATCGTGGCTAATGCTAACGGCTAATTGTGTTGTGTCACCATGTACTTTAGGCTAAGCTAAATGCTAATGCTACAGGCTAACTGTGTTGTGTGCTACATGTTAACGTATCCTTAGAGATTCCGTTGCGACGGGTTAAAGTCTCTTAAACTTGTTTATGTGTTTTGTAAGTCGGGTTGTATGTTTTGTGAGCGCTGTTAAATGTTGTTTGACTATAAGGGGGAAATGGGGAATTACAGCTGGACTGGTATTCTGTTTGGGGAGAGAGAGTAGAGAATCTTCCTTCCACGGTGAAATTGTATTGAGGAATGATATTTGCGCATGCGTTTAATTTTGCGACACTACGGTACCAAACGTGGGAGTTGGAGTTTATGGCACGAGATTAGGGAACGTTTTGTTTTACGGCACCATGAGGGGATTCTGAGACTCAAGTGAGGTTAAAATGATATTTGCGCATGCGTGATTTTACGGGGCTAAAAACTACAACATGTGGTTATGTGCTAAGCCTACAAAGCACGGCATTATGGGTAAGGGTCATAGGTCCCTGTGACGCGGCAAGGGATAATAGTCACAGAATAAAGAGATTTTGGGAAAAAAATCTCCCTAGGTGTTAAACGGCTGTTGTTCGAACGGGAAACTATTTGGCGAGATGTGGTAAAGTCATAAATCAAATATATGTTGATGGAGTATAATTAATTAAATTAAAAAGACGATTAAAATTAAATGAAATGTTTTGGAGCGATCTATGTAATAAATGATATTTGCGCATGCGTGGGATTCTGCAAAACAACACATTGGTTAAACTGCAGGGAGACAGAGGGACACAGACAGACGGAACAAATAGGCACAAGGAGATTTTAACACGATGATTCTAGTTTAAACGGTGGGGGTTAAGATGAAACTTGTTTGGGTACCTATTGAATTTATAAATTAATTATATGGTAACGGATTATGATAGAGTGAATTAAATAATTAAATAACGGATTAAAATAAAAAAAGGTTTTTGAGCGATCTATGTAATTCTGGGGTTAGTCTTAGAGTGAATAAGGTAGAATGAATGAATATTGAATGGTTGGAAATACTCAGTGATGGCATGAACTACTAAAAAGCTGTTTCTGTGTCTTTGTCCCTTCTCATGAGAGACAGGAGAGAGGCGGAGGAGATACAGGAAGTGCTGACTGCGTCACGTGACAAGGTGACGAGGCAGAGGATCGGATCAGATATCAGGCTAGTTCACAAAATCTTCCCCATACAGGATATGTGATGTTATGACGATTTCGCATAAGCTTGGCAAACTGATTCATTAAAAATTTCATTTTGGAGGCTATGTGCATCATTGGGGTTTAATTACAGATGGGTTGGGAATCCAGGATGGATTGAGATTCTTCTGTAAATTTATGATAATTAGAGCTAATAGAGCAAGGGGTTATGGGAATTGGAGTATTGAAGGGTTGTAAGGTTAGAAGGCTTTGTTTATGGGTATTTTAGTCTGAAGATGACTAACTTGCATTTACTTGCATTTGATGGGTTGTGGTAATATACTCAACACTAATGGATAAGTTGGTGACATAGGATATAGGAATAAAAATTGGGGTTAATTATTCAGGATGGTTAATGGATTTGTTTAGGTTATATTAAGAATTACAGGGGGAAGGTTACATAATTTATACAGTCTAAAATAGGATAGTTCACAATAAAAGGAATATAAAGGAGCTTGATATAGGGAAAATTGATTAAAATAGTCATTTTTGATCAAAGTAGGGTTAGAGTAGTGTTAGGAAAGACTAATGGCAGATGTTAGTACACCTTTCTCACATATGGATTCAGCAGAAAGACATCATCCAGCAGGGTGATTATGGCATCAGAGATGACAGACGAATACGAGCAGAAACAACGATGAAGATGAATCCAGAAGACGGAAGAAAACCGAGATGTCTGGGAACTTAAGGAGATGAGGATGACTGACGATGAGTGATGATGAAGAGGTCATGGGTGGAGATGACTCTGTGATCAGAAGGAAGTTGGCAAGAGGAGAAACGAAGAAGGATACTGGAGACTTGATCTCTGATGAAAGTTGAACGAAGAAGGAGACAAGAGATTTGAGTTCTGATGAAGAAAGATTTGGAGATTAAAGGTGTTCTATGTTCAAGAGGATTTTTATCCTACAATGACTAGCAAAGAAGAAATGGAGGTATAGACTGATGCTTATCATGCCTGGATAAAGCGAATAGTTTAGAAGAAGTAACAGCTCGAGACGCTGAAGATACAGAAGAGACAAGGAGAAAACCTCACGGAGAACATTTTAATCCCAAGAATTGGAGGAGAAGAAGAATACATTGAGGCAAAGGTGCTGAAGAAAAGTAATAAGATGATGGAAAATGATATTTCAAGAACAGAACTTAGAAGATAACCTATTGAAGAATACTGATAGGTCCACAACGAGAATAACTGGACGAAGAAAACTCAATCAAATACAACTTATAACTGGTGGTGGAGAAGAAGGAAAGTATGAAGAATCAGAGTGAATCAAATCAACAATCACTGTCACAGCTTCAACTGAACAATATCAAATGCAATTGTATCAGTCAAAGGGGGGTACCAGATGCTCCCTATCCACAGCAACAAGTCAGGAGGAAACAAGAGAACATTTTTAAGGAAGATACAGGGGCAATTCAAGATCACCTGTGCTTCAGGTGAACACTAAATATTCTAGAGTGCCTAGAATATCCAGAAGGGGGTATCAGCTGATAGCATCGATTAGAGGAGAAGGGAAAATAGCTAACAGTTAAAACAATCGACCATTAGAAGTGATAGTGAATAGGGGAAAAAACTTATCTGGGTTCAGCCTAAAGAGGTTAAACATATCACTCTGTAAAATAAACTAATTAGGTTAGGATAGGGATTTGAGGTAGTAAAACAGTTTAAATACTCTTAGGGAATCAATTGAGCTCTGTTATAGAAGTCAAATAGAAATTACAATAGACATACTAATATTAGGACAATATATCAAGGATATTGTGGGAAGAGATGCATGGTTTAAATTGAAGGGTTCAATCAGAGACACACTGGACGACTGACTGTCTGGTGGAATATTTTAAGAAGTAGGGTTTTGGGGAATCATTTGCTTAAAAGATAAATATCATAGGAAGGATGATAATGTATTAGATTGCCTGTTAGACAATCTGTCTGGGAAAAATAAACTTAATAGGGGTGACTGTTATTTGGGTTACATTCTTACACTAAGAGATTTGAGGTTAGGCTAAAAGGTGTTTAGTCATTTGCCAAGTCTGTGTGTAATGAGTCAGAAGCAGGTGGGCTTTCCCAATCATGTATTCTAAAATTGGTGGGGAAGGAATTTTGTCAATAAATCAGTGGGAAAAGGTTTTAAATGTTATGAGAGAAAAGATTAGATTAAAATAAGTTAGGAGAACTAGGGGTGAAGGAACTCTGAGACAGTAAGCTAAGTTTCAAAGTTAGTAGTAAGACAGAGAGAGAACAGTGAGGAAGGACATTTTAAAGTTTAGTGGGAAGATATGGTAGGAGTTTAAATCGGTTAGGAGCAGATGCAGTGAGAAAGTATGTGTTGCTGAATGATTTGAGGGTGATTGAGTATCTATATTTACAGTTTCCAGCAGGGAGATCAAGGTCATTATAGGTGTACTTTGTGTAATCAAAAGTTTGAAAGTCAGGGATTTAGAGATAGGACTGAGATTTGGGGAAAACGTGACACTAGTGGTGATGGATGGAAGTACAACAGAGAGAAGCAATTTAACTCTTTCAACATTGATAGGTATTAAAGTCATAAATATATTGCATTTGATTATAAGGGAACCAATACAGCACCAATTTTAGGGGGAAAACACTTATTAGGGTTTAGGATGGGGACGTTTCTCTCATATGGAGAGATAATTATGGAGAATAAGTGTTGTTATTAGGACCAGGAGTAAAAGGAGGTATAGTTTAGAAGAGGGTTAGGAGTGACTGTTCACTTAATTTGCGTAAGGTTACAGATAAAGATCAGGGAGAATATGTGTACTTATCTAGTGAAAGCATTAAAATTTGTTTTGGTTAAGAATTATTGGTTAAAGGGCTATGTAATTTGTAAGGTGATGCTTATAATGGAAGATTTGAAGTCTGTAAAACTTTTCACAGTCACAGAGGGAGTTAAGGATAAGTTTATTACAGTAATCACTCCAACAGGGAATAATCGAATAGGATGTTGGTAGCTTTTCCATTAGAAGGAATTAAGGGTTTTAATTCATCGACTAAATCAACAACGTTAATGGTAACTTTGGGAAGGGATTAATGATACGATGGTAATAGCAAATGTTGGAAGGATGATGACAACTTTTCTGAAATTAGAGGTAGCAAGAGGGACTCAGGAGGTTATGGAAAATAGGAGGGCAGAGAGAGAGCAATATAGATTAATCTGAAATGGAGAAGAGAGATTCATCATGGAAGCTGCAGGATGAGGTCTTTTTGATTTTGATGACAGAGGGGGCATCTGATCAGTGCTGCTCGTTCCTCTGTTGTGAAAAATTAGAGATAGATTAACTCATTCTGTAAGAATCAGTGAGGAATCTTGAGGGTTGATGTCTGTTGGGGATGCCAGCCCAAGACGTGGTTGGACGGTTGCGCAGCCTCTAGCGGGTCTGGGCAGGGTTATGCTTTGTCATGACTGTGGTATCGGCAACAGTCATTGACCGATAAAATAATGTAGTTGTCAGAACAGTAGGGTTTAAGTGTTCTTGGGTAAATGGATTACCCTATGGAATTGTTAGATGGAGAGTAAAATCAGGTAATAACGGAACCCTGAAGTATTCAGGTGAAACATTGAGGGCTAAAAGTTGTTTTATAAAATATAGGATATAAGGGTATGTTTATGGGAATATCAGATTGGGATGTTATATGATAACTTTGGATAAGTATGACCTTAAGGGTAGTAATGACAAATAATAGGTTATTTTTATATATCAGGTAGTAAGAAGAGCAGGACTTTGATGGTTAAAAGATTAGCTTTTGACTGACAATGTGACTATGGGAATTTTAGAGATATTTAGGGGTTTGGAGGTGATAAAGCATATATATACTTATATTAGGGATGGACAGGATTTGGTTACATGTCAACGTTAAAGCTTCCATATGAGGTTTTACCATTATAAGAGGGATAGCATTGGACACAGCTAAATCTAGGGGTAAAAAGGGTGACATGGCTACATGTCATAGTCTTCAAGCCTATCATTGAAGGATGAATTATAGGGAGAAGGGGGACTTCATTCATGGTATGGTGTAACATTTGGGAAGATAATATTGATAAATATTAGTTATACTGTGAGTCCAGATAGTTCAGATAATATCACTGGGGTTATAGAGGCATTATAAGGGATGCATTTGAAAGGATTTTGGTTGCAAGATCAATTAGGTCCAGTAGGGGCAGTGATGGGTCAGATTCTAGTTTCAGAACACTGTGATGTTTGTAATTTGTGACTGATCTTTGAAAAAGTTATGATATTGAGATAGGTGGGAGAGTGATTCCTGGAGACAACACACAGATGCCGGTGTTGACTGTTCCTGATCTGGATAAAGATGGACAAGTGGAACTGATGGATAAATATCATTTTGGATTATTTGACGATTTTTCAAAGTGTTTTTTCAATATTAGTGTGATGTTTAGTATGATTTATGAATCAAGGGGGGATAGGTTAATGTGATTCATACATCATTTATAGGTCATTTTTATAGTCTTAAATTGATGTTGAGGTTAATTTCAAAATGTGGTTTTGCAAAAGATACTGTTTGGTCGTTTATTTTCTTGTCATTTCAGAAGCATTTGGGAGAACATGTGGAGATTGGAATACTCAAACAAAGACAATATGAAGGAGAATATGACTGGAGGAGATGAAACAAGGAGGGTGTGGCTGATTCCATCATCAACAAGTCCATTGGAGGAGGAGACTACGGAGGAGATGAAGTGTAGTGGACTACATTCCAGTGTCTGCAATGAAATATAGGCATATTTGATGTGTAATACATAATTGTGTCATGTTCTTAGGTATTGATTTTAGTAGAATGATGTTTGATGTTATTGAATGCAGATGAGGAACTTAGATGCTTTTGTTTATTTCGATGGGGTTAGGGACAGAAGGTCTAGGAAGGGAGAGATTCATTGTACGATTCGATGGGTTGACCAGCTGTACAATGGATATTTATGGATAGGATTTTGTTTACATGTGTATTTAGTTGCATCATACTTTCAAATGCATTTACATGAGTTATGAGGTTATCTGGAGTACCGACGGTGGTTGCCTGGGGCAGAGGGACCGTGAGAGAATTTTACTGTCTTGATTGATATGGATGGATGGCTGCTGGACAGTTTTTCGCTCTTACACTCCATAGAGATTTCTTCATATGTCATAGTAATGTATTCACACTTCATAAACAGGTATTTCATAGAAAGGTATTTACACTCTAGAGGAGAATGTGTTTGGTTTAAGGTTAAAGATATTCAATAAGATAAATTGTTACTAGTCATAATCTTATTCTATTTGGTTTTCGAGACGTTTGGGTTGTCTCGAAAGGGGGGAATGTGGTATCTGAAGATTATGCCTTTGTTAAATGTTTTTCATGAAGAGATAGAATGTTGTTTGTGGTAGTATCAAGGGGGAATGTTTTAGGTGTAATACCACATATCACAGACAGGGGGTGTAGACAGGAAGTGTAGTGTAAACTGGCCAGCAGAGGGAGCCCATCTTGTTGCATTGGTTATAAATAGGGGTGAACGAAGAAGATAGAACAGAGCAGACATTAGAATGGGAGGACACTGCTCTCCGGATACGCGTGTCTGTAAACTCATGCTGAAGCTTTTGATCTGAATAAACCTTATGATCAATGTTCAGTATGAGCAGACTCCTTTTGTTCATCAGCCATGACAACCACATTTCATCATATACTACACTAGCTAGCTAGCACAAGCTAGTGTAGCCCTAGAGGAAGAGAGAGAACCAACTCACGGGAATATCTCTCCTTCCAGCAGGTGGAGTTTTTGTATGGAGGTCAATGAGCTGGTCCAAGTTGGCCAACTAAATGAATGGCTTACGTGCTACGTGATGTTTACTTTGATCGAATAGAAGTTTCGTGATGCTTAAGTTGTTCTGAGTGTACTGATAAGTAGGACACGTGACATACCGACAACTTTGAGAAAAAACACTATAGGAGATGGCTTTGCAAATTCATAACATGATGCTAGTAGCATAGCATCTCTCTCCATTGAATTGACAAGCGAACTCCAAATATCCAAAGTGAAAAACACATTTAAGGCGGTACTTACTGGTGTTAATCAGATCTCCTATCTCCTCCTCTTCATCTTTCAACGTGACAGTAATCTCTCCCTCCTTCTTCACTCCAAAAACGGCATCCTCCTCTATCTCTTCCTCCTCTTCTTTCACTGTAACATCCTCCTCCTCTTTCACTCTGAACGCGTCTTCCTCATCTTTCACTGTAACGTCTTTCTCTTCTTCTTTCACGGTAACAGCTTCACCCTCTACTTGTTTTTGTATTGTAACATCCTCCTCTTCCTCCTCCTCTTTCACTAGAGCTTCTTTCTCCGTCCAGCAGACCTCCTCTTCTTTAGCAGGAGGAGAGTAGCTTAGTGAGCTCATGGTCGGGGATGTTAGCTAGCTAGGCTAGTGCTAACTTAACAAGCCAGCTAGCTGACTAATAACAACTTAATATTAAATTAAATAGGTTAACAAGTAGATACGACCGAAGTGTGTTTAAAACACAGTAGCTAATATACATAGAAAGCGTCTAGAGCTTGAATCTTTCGGCTGTTGGCTAACCAGCTACGGAGGTGGTTGACTGTTGCCTCCCGTCCACTAGATTATACGTCACGCTTTAAGCATCGCCTGAAAGACACACATCGCCATCTGCTGACTGGAGTGGGTAACGCAGTTGAGGATCTTTTTTTATTGACAAAGTATATTTTAAATGTATTTAATTATATAATACTATTATATTGAGTCGTACAAAGACAGGGATGTGCTGATTGATTAGTGCAGATTTTTAATGAGTAAGAATAAAAACAATTATACTACAGCACATCTGCATTTAAGGCAGTTTCATTAAGTCAAACAAAATCTAAATAAGTAACTATCTACTGTAGATCCATACTGATATATGTATATATAGATGTATATAATGAACAGACTAGGTCTATACTGCTCCTACATGGTGTAACAATACAGTGGTGGAAAAAGTATTTAGTCAGCCACCAATTGTGCAAGTTCTCCCACTTAAAAAGATGAGAGAGGCCTGTAATTTTCATCATAGGTACATGTCAACTATGACAGACAAATTGAGAAAACAAAATCCAGAAAATCACATTGTAGGATTTTGAATGAATTTATTTGCAAATTATGGTGGAAAATAAGTATTTGGTCACCTACAAACAAGCAAGATTTCTGGCTCTCACAGACCTGTAACTTCTTCTTTAAGAGGCTCCTCTGTCCTCCACTCATTGTCTGTATTAATGGCACCTGTTTGAAGTTGTTATCAGTATAAAAGACACCTGTCCACAACCTCAAACAGTCACACTCCAAACTCCACTATGGCCAAGACCAAAGAGCTGTCAACGGACACCAGAAACAAAATTGTAGACCTGCACCAGGCTGGGAAGACTGAATCTGCAATAGGTAAGCAGCTTGGTTTGAAGAAATCAACTGTGGGAGCAATTATTAGGAAATGGAAGACATACAAGACCACTGATAATCTCCCTTGATCTGGGGCTCCACGCAAGATCTCACCCCGTGGGGTCAAAATGATCACAAGAACGGTGAGCAAAAGCCCAGAACCACACGGGGGGACCTAGTGAATGACCTGCAGAGAGCTGGGACCAAAGTAACAAAGCCTACCATCAGTAACACACTACGCTGCCAGGGACTCAAATCCTGCACTGCCAGACGTGTCCCCCTGCTTAAGCCAGTACATGTCCAGGTCCGTCTGAAGTTTGCTAGAGTGCATTTGGATGATCCAGAAGAGGATTGGAAGAATGTCATATGGTCAGATGAAACCAAAATATAACTTTTTGGTAAAAACTCAACTCGTCGTGTTTGGAGGACAAAGAATGCTGAGTTGCATCCAAAGAACACCATACCTACTGTGAAGCATGGGGTGGAAACATCATGCCTTGGGGCTGTTTTTCTGCAAAGGGACCAGGACGACTGATCCGTGTAAAGGACAGAATGAATGGGGCCATGTATCGTGAGATTTTGAGTGAAAACCTCCTTCCATCAGCAAGGGCATTGAAGATGAAACGTGGCTGGGTCTTTCAGCATGACAATGATCCCAAACACACCGCCCGGGCAACGAAGGAGTGGCTTCGTAAGAAGCATTTCAAGGTCCTGGAGTGGCCTAGCCAGTCTCCAGATCTCAACCCCATAGAAAATCTTTGGAGGGAGTTGAAAGTCTGTGTTGCCCAGCGACAGCCCCAAAACATCACTGCTCTAGAGGAGATCTGCATGGAGGAATGGGCCAAAATACCAGCAACAGTGTGTGAAAACCTTGTGAAGACATACAGAAAACATTTGACCTGTGTCATTGCCAACAAAGGGTATATAACAAAGTATTGAGAAACTTTTGTTATTGACCAAATACTTATTTTCCACCATAATTTGTAAATAAATTCATTAAAAAAAAAAAAATTCTCTCATTTTGTCTGTCATAGTTGACGTGTACCTATGATGAAAATTACAGGCCTCTCATCTTTTTAAGTGGGAGAACTTGCACAATTGGTGGCTGACTAAATACTTTTTTCCCCACTGTACATCATGTAGATGTATATAATGAACAGACTAGGTCTATACTGCTCCTACATGGTGTAACAATACATCATATAGATGTATATAATGAACAGACTAGGTCTATACTGCTCCTACATGGTGTAACAATACATCATATCGATGTATATAATGAACAGACTAGGTCTATACTGCTCCTACATGGTGTAACAATACATCATATAGATGTATATAATGAACAGACTAGATCTATACTGCTCCTACATGGTGTAACAATACATCATATAGATGTATATAATGAACAGACTAGGTCTATACTGCTCCTACATGGTGTAACAATACATCATATAGATGTATATAATGAACAGACTAGGTCTATACTGCTCCTACATGGTGTAACAATACATCATATAGATGTATATAATGAACAGACTAGGTCTATACTGCTCCTACATGGTGTAACAATACATCATATAGATGTATATAATGAACAGACTAGGTCTATACTGCTCCTACATGGTGTAACAATACATCATATAGATGTATATAATGAACAGACTAGGTCTATACTGCTCCCTACATGGTGTAACAATACATCATGTAGATGTATATAATGAACAGACTAGGTCTATACTGCTCCTACATGGTGTAACAATACATCATGTAGATGTATATAATGAACAGACTAGGTCTATACTGCTCCTACATGGTGTAACAATACATCATATAGATGTATATAATGAACAGACTAGGTCTATACTGCTCCTACATGGTGTAACAATACATCATATAGATGTATATAATGAACAGACTAGGTCTATACTGCTCCTACATGGTGTAACAATACATCATATAGATGTATATAATGAACAGACTAGGTCTATACTGCTCCTACATGGTGTAACAATACATCATATAGATGTATATAATGAACAGACTAGGTCTATACTGCTCCTACATGGTGTAACAATACATCATATAGATGTATATAATGAACAGACTAGGTCTATACTGCTCCTACATGGTGTAACAATACATCATATAGATGTATATAATGAACAGACTAGGTCTATACTGCTCCTACATGGTGTAACAATACAGTGCATTCGGAAAGTGTTCAGACCCATTGGCTTTTCCCACATTTTGTTACGTTACAGCCTCATTCTAAAATAGACTAAAATAAAATAAACATCCTCATCAATAAACACATAATGACGAAGCAAAAACACGTTTTTGTTTTTAATTTATATAAATAAAGAAATAATGAAGTATTACATTTACATAAATATTAATATTAACATTAATTAATTAATACATTAATAAAAACTTTAATATATCATTTACATACAGTGAGGGAAAAAAGTATTTGATCCCCTGCTGATTTTGTACGTTTGCCCGCTGACAAAGACATGATCAGTCTATAATTTTTATGGTAGGTTTATTTGAACAGTGAGAGACAGAATAACAACAAAAAAAATCCAGAAAAACGCATGTCAAAAATGTTATAAATTGATTTGCATTTTTAATGAGGGAAATAAGTATTTTACCCTTTGCAAAAAATGACTTAGTACTTGGTGGCAAAACCCTTGTTGGCAATCACAGAGGTCAGACGTTTCTTGTAGTTGGCCACCAGGTTTGCACACATCTCAGGAGGGATTTTGTTCTACTCCTCTTTGCAGATCTTCTCCAAGTCATTAAGGTTTTGAGGCTGACGTTTGGCAACTCGAACCTTCAGCTCCCTCCACAGATTTTCTATGGGATTAAGGTCTGGAGACTGGCTAGGCCACTCCAGGACCTTAATGTGCTTCTTCTTGAGCCACTCCTTTGTTGCCTTGGCCGTTTGTTTTGGGTCATTGTCATACTGGAATACCCATCCACGACCCATTTTCAATGCCCTGGCTGAGGGAAGGAGGTTCTCACCCAAGATTTGACGGTACATGGCCCCGTCCATCGTCCCTTTGATGCAGTGAAGTTGTCCTGTCCCCTTAGCAGAAACACACCCCCAAAGCATAATGTTTCCACTTCCATGTTTGACGGTGGGGATGGTGTTCTTGGGGGTCATAGGCAGCATTCCTCCTCCTCCAAACACGGCGAGTTGAGTTGATGCCAAAGAGCTCGAAGTTGGTCTCATCTGACCACAACACTTTCACCCAGTTCTCCTCTGAATCATTCAGGTGTTCATTGGCAAACTTCAGACGGCCCTGTATATGTGCTTTCTTGAGCAGGGGGACCTTGCGGGCGCTGCAGGATTTCAGTCCTTCACGGCATAGTGTGTTACCAATTGTTTTCTTGGTGACTATGGTCCCAGCTGCCTTGAGATCATTGACAAGATCCTCCCGTGTAGTTCTGGGCTGATTCCTCACCGTTCTCATGATCATTGCAACTCCACAAGGTGAGATCTTGAATGGAGCCCCAGGCCGAGGAAGATTGACAGTTATTTTGCGTTTCTTCCATTTGCGAATAATCGCACCAACTGTTGTCACCTTCTCACCAAGCTAATTGGTGATGGTCTTGTAGCCCATTCCATCCTTGTGTAGGTCTACAATCTTGTCCCTGACATCCTTGGAGAGCTCTTTGGTCTTGGCCATGGTGGAGAGTTTGGAATCTGATTGATTGATTGCTTCTGTGGACAGGTTTCTTTTATACAGGTAACAAGCTGAGATTAGGAGCACTCCCTTTAAGAGTGCGCTCCTAATCTCAGCTCGTTACCTGTATAAAAGACACATGGGAGCCAGAAATCTTTGTGATTGAGAGGGGGTCAAATACTTATTTCCCTCATTAAAATGCAAATGAATTTATAAAATTTTTTACATGCTTTTTTCTGGACTTTTTTGTTGTTATTCTGTGTCTCACTGTTCAAATAAACCTACCATTAAAATTATAGACTGATCATTTCTTTGTCAGTGGGCAAACGTACAAAATCAACAGGGGATCAAATACTTTTTTCCCTCACTGTATGTATTCAGACCCTTTACTACGTACTTTGTTGAAGCACCTTTGGCAGCGATTACAGCATCGAGTCTTCTTGGGTGTGATGCTACAAGCTTGGCACACCTGTATTTGGGGAGTTTCTCCCATTCTTCTCTGCAGATCCTCTCAAGCTCTATCAGGTTGGATGGGGAGCGTCGCTACACAGCTATTTTCAGGTCTCTCCAGAGATGTTCGATCGGGTTCAAGTCTGGGCACTGGCTGGTCCACTCAAGGTTATTCAGAGACTTGTCCCGAAGCCACACCTGCGTTGTCTTGGCTGTGTGCTTAGGGACGTTGTCCTATTGGAAGGTGAACCTTCAACCCAGTCTGAGGTCCTGAGAAGGTTTTCATCTGTACTTTTCTCCATTCATCTTTCCCTCGATCCTGACAAGTCCCTACCGCTGAAAAACATCCCCACAGCATGATGCTGCCACCACCATGCTTCACCGTAGGGAGGATGCCAGGTTTACGCCACCCGTGACGCTTGGCATTCAGGCCAAAGAGTTCAATCTTGGTTTCATCAGACCAGAGAATCTTGTTTCTCATGGTCTGAGAGTCCTTTAGGTACCCTTTGGCAAACTCCAAGCGGGCTGTCATGTGCCTTTTACTGAGCAGTGGCTTCCGTCTGGCCACTCTACCGTAAAGTCCTGATTTGTAGAGTGCTACAGAGATTGTTGTCCTTCTGGAAGGTTCTCCCATCCCAACAGAGGAACTCTGGAACTCTGTCAGAGTGACCATCAGGTTCTTGGTCACCTCCCTGACCAAGGCCCTTCTCCCCCGATTGCTCAGTTTGGCCGGGCGGCCAGCTCTAGGAAGAGTCTAGGTGGTTCCAAACTTCTTCCATTTAAGAATGATGGAGGCCACTGTGTTCTTGGGAACCTTCAATATTGCAGAAATTTTTTGGTACCCTTCCCCAGACACAATCCTGTCTCGGAGCGCTACGGACAATTCCTTCGACCTCATGGCTTGGTTTTTGCTCTGACATGCATTGTCAACTGTGGGACCTTATATAGACAGGTATAATCGTAAACAATATGATTTCATGTGGCATGAACAAAAACACTAATTCTCAGTCAAAAACAAAAGTCAGAACACAGCCTCACTATTCTCTCATGTGATTTTATTTCTATTCAGATAAAATTACGCTGCATTAATAAAATCATTTTTACAATCAGCACCAGTTTTATCTGACATGGTGGAATAATACTGATGGGAAACAGTCATGAGGTAGTGAATGTTTTTCATGTCAACAACTTATCAATGTTACCAGAACATCACATTTTCATACACCTTTAGCTTGAGGACTTTACTATACAAATTAACTAAATGAAACACAAGTAAATTCAAAAGGTTTCAATGTTAGAATCAAGAAAAGCACATGCTATGAATCTAGTTCATCATTTACATTTTGCAATATCCAAATCATGTGATCAAATTCATTTTGCAATATCCAAATCATATATCCAATCAATTTCAATCAAATTCATTTAGCAAAAGCCTAATCTTATATATAAAATCAAAGTCTATAGGTTTCAAGGTTAGAATCAAGAAATGCAAAGTTCCATTCATCTATATAATAATTTACATTTAGCAATATCCAAATTATATAATGAACAACTGAGGGTTTATACCTGTAACCAATGCATTAAAGTTCATAACCAAAACAAAATGCACATTTTATAGTATTTAATCTGATTTTAGATATGATCAGGCCTCGAGGTGAAAAAACTAAAATATGCCTATTTTTGAGTAAAAATTCATATAAACAAAATGATTTCATGTGGCATAAACAAAAACACAAATTGGCAGTTAAAAACACAAGTCAGAACACAGCCTCTCTATTCTCTCATGTGATTTCAGGTTCTCTGACTGGGAAATTGTCCTTCCACACAGAGAGAGAGCAGTGGTGGGGCTTTTTTCGTGTGTATTCTCTTATGCTCCTTCAGGCTCCTTAACCAGGTAAAACTCTTTCCACACTGGGAACATTGGAATGGCTTTTCTCTTGTGTGTGTCCTCTCATGCCTTTTCAGGTTAGTTAACTTGGTAAAACTCTTTCCACACTGGGAACATTGGAAAGGCTTTTCTCCTGTGTGTGTCCTCTCATGAGCTTTTAGGGTAGCTAACGCGGTAAAACTCTTTCTACACTGGGAACATTGGTAAGGCTTTTCTCCTGTGTGTATTCTCTCATGCCTTTTCAGGGTAGCTAACACGGTAAAACTCTTTCCACACTGGGAACATTGAAAAGGCTTTTCTCCTGTGTGTGTCCTCTCATGAGCTTTTAGGTCCCCTACTCGGGAAAATCTCTTTTTACACTGGGAGCAGTGGTACGGCTTTTCTCCTGTGTGTTTTCTCTCATGCACTTTTAGATACCCTCTCTGAGTAAAACTCTTTCCACACTGGGAACATTGGAAAGGCTTTTCTCCTGTGTGTGTCCTCTCATGCTCCTTCAGGATCCTTAACTGAGTAAAACTGTTTCCACACTGGGAACATTGGTAAGGCTTTTCTCCTGTGTGTATTCTCTCATGCCTTTTCAGGTTAGCTAACACGGTAAAACTCTTTCTACACTGGGAACATTGGAAAGGCTCTTCTCCTGTGTGTGTACTCTCATGAGCTTTTAGGTCCCCTACTCGGGAAAATCTATTTTTACACTGGCAGCAGTGGTAAGGCTGTTCTCCTGTGTGTATTCTCTCATGCTTTTTTAGGTGCCCTATCTGAGTAAAACTCTTTCCACATTGGGAACATTGATAAGGCTTTTCTCCTGTGTGTATTCTCTCATGCCTTTTCAGGTTATATAACATGGTAAAACTCTTTCCACACTGGGAACATTGGATAGGCTTTTCTCCTGTGTGTGTCCTCTCATGAGCTTTGAGGTCCCCTGATCGGGAAAATCTCTTTTCACATTGGAAGCAGTGGTGTTGTCTCGCTGGTTTGGGCGTCTCTGGGTCTGGTTCCGCTGAAGGGCTCTTCCCGCTGTCAGAGTGAGAGTCTGGTCTCTCTCCTGCCAAAGACAAACAGAGTATTTAGTTAAACAGAGACTTGAATGAAACCTCCACATGATAAAACTGTCTTCCTATGATGTTTAACCTAGACTAGATCCCTAAATAAAAGAGCAGAGCTTGTCATCACAGAGTGGCTGTAGTGCTTTGTAGACTGGGTAAATCCATTTGAATTCAATACATTTTTGACAGCATCCCTTTTGATTTAAAAAAAGCTTTCCTTACATGTTTGCCTATGGAAGAAGTGGTAAGAAAGTGACTTTTTGTAACTGAAAGCCAAAACATTCATGAGATAAAGGGATGTAGCTCAGTTGATAGAGCATGGCGTTTGCAACGCCAGGGTTGTGGGTTCGATTCCCACGGGGGCCAGTATAAAAATATATATATACAGTGGGGGAGAACAAGTATTTGATACACTGACGATTTTGCAGGTTTTCCTACTTACAAAGCATGTAGAGGTCTGTAATGTATATCATAGGTACACTTCAACTGTGAGAGACGGAATCTAAAACAAAAATCCAGAAAATCACATTGTATGATTTTTAAGTAATTAATTTGCATTTTATTGCATGACATAAGTATTTGATCACCTACCAACCAGTAAGAATTCCGGCTCACAGACTTGTTAGTTTTTCTTTAAGAAGCCCTCCTGTTCTCCACTCATTACCTGTATTACCTGCACCTGTTTGAACTCGTTACCTGTATAAAAGACACCTGTCCACACACTCAATCAAACAGACTCCAACCTCTCCACAATGGCCAAGACCAGAGAGAGTTGTGTAAGGACATCAGGGATAAAATTGTAGACCTGCACAAGGCTGGGATGGGGCTACAGGACAATAGGCAAGCAGCTTGGTGAGAAGGCAACAACTGTTGGTGCAATTATTAGAAAATGGAAGAAGTTCAAGATGACGGTCCAATCACCTTCGGTCTGGGGCTCCATGCAAGATCTCACCTCGTGGGGCATCAATGATCATGAGGAAGGTGAGGGATCAGCCCAGAACTACACGGCAGGACCTGGTCAATGACCTGAAGAGAGCTGGGACCACAGTCTCAAAGAAAACCATTAGTAACACACTACGCCGTCATGGATTAAAATCCTGCAGCGCACGCAAGGTCCCCCTGCTCAAGCCAGCGCATGTCCAGGCCCGTCTGAAGTTTGCCAATGACCATCTGGATGATCCAGAGGAGGAATGGGAGAAGGTCATGTGGTCTGATGAGACAAACGTAGAGCTTTTTGGTCTAAACTCCACTCGCCGTGTTTGGAGGAAGAAGAAGGATGAGTATAACCCCAAGAACACCATCCCAACCGTGAAGCATGGAGGTGGAAACATCATTCTTTGGGGATGCTTTTCTGCAAAGGGGACAGGACGACTGTACCGATGAGGGAGGATGGATGGGGCATTGTATTGCAGAGATCTTGGCCAACAACCTCCTTCCCTCAGTAAGAGCATTGAAGATGGAGTCGTGGCTGGGTCTTCCAGCATGACAACGACCCGAAACACACAGCCAGGGCAACTAAGGAGTGGCTCCGTAAGAAGCATCTCAAGGTCCTGGAGTGGCCTAGCCAGTCTCCAGACCTGAACCTAATAGAAAATCTTTGGATGGAGCTGAAAGTCCGTATTGCCCAGCGACAGCCCCCGAAACCTGAAGGATCTGGAGAAGGTCTGTATGGAGGAGTGGCCAAAATCCCTGCTGCAGTGTGTGCAAACCTGGTCAACCAGGAAACGTATGATCTCTGTAATTGCAAACAAAGGTTTCTGTACCAAATATTAAGTTCTGCTTTTCCGATGTATCAAATACTTATGTCATGCAATAAAATGCAAATTAATTACTTAAAAAATCATACAATGTGATTGGATTTTGTTTTAGATTCCGTCTCTCACAGTTGAAGTGTACCTATGATAAAAATTACAGACCTCTACATGCTTTGTAAGTAGGAAAACCTGCAAAATCGGCAGTGTATCAAATACTTGTTCTCCCCACTGTATATACATGTGTAAAAGACACCTAGGTCTCAATATATTTTCCCATGACTGTGTTTTTGTATTTTAATGAGTATATGTTTGAGAACAAGTATTTGATACACTGCCGATTTTTCAGGTTTTCCTACTTACAAAGCATGTAGAGGTCTGTAATTTTTATCATAGGTACACTTCAACTGTGAGAGGCGGAATCTAAAACAAAAATCCAGAAAATCACATTGTATGATTTTCAAGTAATTAATTTGCATTTTATTGCATGACATTGGTGGTCCTCTGTAGCTCAATTGGTAGAGCACGGCGTTTGTAACGCCAGGGTAGTGGGTTCGATCCCCGGGACCACCCATACGTAAAAATGTATGCACACATGAGTGTAAGTCGCTTTGGATAAAAGCGTCTGCTAAATGTCATATTATATTATTATAATAACGCCAATATTCCTCTTATAAACACTCAACCAGGAAGCCATCTAACACCCCCCTGTATATAGCCTCCCTACTGTTATTTCCCATTGACTCTGTACTGGTACCCCCTGTATATAGCCTCCCTACTGTTATTTCCCATTGACTCTGTACCGGTACCCCCTGTATATAGCCTCCCTACTGTTATTTCCCATTGACTCTGTACCGGTACCCCCTGTATATAGCCTCCCTACTGTTATTTCCCATTGACCCTGTACCGGTACCCCCTGTATATAGCCTCCCTACTGTTATTTTAATTTGACTTCTGCTCTTTTTTCCCCCTCAACACTTTTTTTGTTGTTGTTGTTTTATTTTACTTTTTTATTTAAAAATAAATGCGTTGTTGGTTAAGGGCTGTATGTAAGCATTTCACGGAAATGTCCACACCTGTTGTATTCGGGCGCATGTGGCAAATAAAATTTGATTTGATTACTCCTGGTGACTTTCCAGACTTCATTGAGGTGATGGCTGTTCTTATATCAGATTCTAGTATAGGAGCATCCAAATCCTTTATTTGATCTGGGGACACCCCTGGAAAAAGGCATTCAATTTAGCTGGGTCTAAGTTACATTCAGAGTCCAATAAAAAGTCATAAAACACATTGTTAATATATTTTGTACCAGTCAGTACCTCCACACTTCCACTTTTGATAGCTGGTGTTACAAAACTGGCATCTTTTTGTTTCAATTGTCCAGCCAATAATGGACCTGTTCTTTCACCACTTTCATCAAAGCAGAAACATATTCAGCCTTTTTTGTTACAGATCTCACGTCATTGAAACTTCAGATCACAGACTTGTTTCAATTGGGATTTTTCCTCAGATAACTATTTTTCCCCCAACTCTTTAAATTTGAGACTTTAGTTTTTTCCAACTCTTTCTCCATTTTCCCTTTTCTTTCTGCTGGTGTGAGCTATTATTGTGCCCCTAACATAAGCTTTAGTCCTTCCAAGTCACCCCTCTCTTCTCCCGATACGTTCCCTTCTGCAGCGGCCAGTACTCTCTCTCCAGATCCCTGAGAAAGCGGATGATGATCGGTCTAAGGCGGCTGATTCTCCCGTGGTATTGTTGCTAGGGAACGGTGGACTCCGTTGAAGCTCGGATTTGTCCAGATCCCTCCCAAGAGCTTCCCAGATAATTTGTCTCACGCATTCCCGCGGCCTGCTATCCTCCAGACCCTCCTTGACCCCTAAAAGTCTTAAATTGAGGAGCCTGTCTCGGTTAGCTGAATCTTGAACGCTTCTGTGGAGATCCTCATACGGTTTGGCGTTCTTCTCGACTTCCTTAAATCAGTCGGTCGTTGTCGTCCTCCAGCGTTGACCTCTGACCCTCTGCCTCATATTGCCTCTGTAATAGGACCGATACATCTTCTTGCATATTCATCTGAGATCGCTTGACCTGAGAAAACATCAGACTCAAGAGATTCAAGAACGGTGATTGACTCTACCCATTTCTTCCATGGCCTTCTGCAGGGATGATTGCAAGGCCGACAACAAGCTGGGTTCTATGTTCTGCCCTTTCAAAGTCATACTGGCTGAAGTGTGGTCCTCTGTAGCTCAGCTGGTAGCGCACGGCGCTTGTAACGCCAAGGTAGTGGGTTCGATCCCCGGGACAACCCATACACAAAAAAAAAAAATGTATGCACGACACGACTGTAAGTCGCTGGATAAAAGCGTCTGCTAAATGGCATATTATTATTATAAGTGCAACAAGAGGTAGACGGTTAGTCGCTGCGCTAGCGATTGTGCTACGAGTGTTGAAGCTGAAATCAACGCAGACATTGTCGAAAAACTTAGATAAAACAAAACAACAAAATCCCTCAAAAAACAATGATACTAAATTGACCATTCTATCGAACTTTGAGGAAACTGGGAGGGTTTTATCGGGAGCGGCTCATTTCAGACAACCACCTTGCTTCCCAACATCCCGTGACTCAAGAGTTGTGTTTATTTTGATGGTCGAGCGAGAGTTGGTCACCATCTGGATGTCACAGTGACTTACCAATTAGTTCCTTCCGCTTTCAAGACAACTGGGGGAATCGGTCATTCTGACATTTCCGACTTGAACACTCATAGAAACATTTCTTGGTTTCCCCACTTGGAAAATATCGGAATCGACCAACAGGAAGCTCTACACAACAAACTTCCATACACTTTAACTATGAGGTTTCGAGTTCTCTTGAAAGCAACAACACGTTACTGATTTCAGGAGCATGAAGACGAGCCGTGCGAACGACCATTACACCTAATAAATACCTCGAAATCCCGGTGTTCGCAGGTGCATGCCGGCCTGAGGTGCTTCCCACTGGGCAGCTGTATCACGGTGTCGCCGGCGGTAGTTAACGTGGCCAAATGTTTTCCACCTAGTTGTAAAGCACAACAGCCTGCACGGCAAGTCTGTGTTTCACTGTGTCCTTAGCCCCGGCCTGCCGAGCACTGCTTTACGCCGAGGGAATGTAGCTAGCTGGCTAACTCGTCCCCACACTGCGTGGAAGTGTCTGGGAAGGAGATTACTAGCTAGCTAGCACAAGCTAGTGTAGCCCTAGAGGAAGAGAGAGAACCAATCACGGGAATATCTCTCCTTCCAGCAGGTGGAGTTTTTGTATGGAGGTCAGTGAGCTGGTCCAGGTTGGTCAACAAAATGAATGGCTTACGTGCTACGTGATGTTTACTTGATCGAATATAAGTTTCGTGATGCTTAAGTTGTTCTGAGTGTACTGATAAGTAGGACACGTGACATACCGACAACTTTGAGAAAAAACACTATAGGAGATGGCTTTGCAAATTCATAACATGATGCTAGTAGCATAGCATCTCTCTCCATTGAATTGACGAGCGAACTCCAAATATCCAAAGTGAAAAACACATTTAAGGCGGTACTTACTGGTGTTAATCAGATCTCCTATCTCCTCCTCTTCATCTTTCAACGTGACAGTAATCTCTCCCCTCCTTCTTCACTCCAAAACCTGCATCCTCCTCTATCTCTTCCTCCTCCTATCTTCTTCCTCCTCTTCATATTTTCCTCCTTCATTTGCCTCTTCTTTCACTGTAACATCCTCCTCCTCTTTCACTCTGAACGCGTCTTCCTCTTCTTTCACTGTAACGTCTTTCTCTTCTTCTTTCACGGTAACAGCTTCCACCCTCTACTTGTTTTTGTATTGTAACATCCTCCTCTTCCTCCTCCTCTTTCACTAGAGCTTCTTTCTCCGTCCAGCAGACCTCCTCTTCTTTAGCAGGAGGAGAGTAGCTTAGTGAACTCATGGTCAGGGATGTTAGCCTGGGCTAGTGCTAACTTAACAAGCCAGCTAGCTGACTAATAACAACTATATTAAATTAAATAGGTTAACAAGTAGATACGTCCGAGGTGTGTTTAAAAACAGTAGCTAATATACACGAAAGCGTCTAGAGCTTGAATCTTTCGGCTGTTGGCTAACAAGCTACGGAGGTGGTTGACTGTTGCCTCCGTCCACTAGATTATACGTCACGCTTTCAGCATCGCCTGAAAGACGCACATCGCCATCTGCTGACTGGAGTGGGTATCGCAGTTGAGGAAAATATTTTATTTTAAAAGTTTATTTTAAATGTATATAATTATATAATACTATTATATTGAGACGTATCTATTGTTATTTAGCAGACGCTCTTATCCAGAGATGAAAAATGAGAAAAATGTTGTAAATTGATTTGCATTTTTAATGAGGGAAATAAGTATTTGACCCTTTGCAAAAACATTACTTAGTACTTGGTGGCAAAAACCTTGTTGGCAATCACAGAGGTCAGACGTTTCTTGTAGTTGGCCCACCAGGTTTGCACACATCTCAGGAGGGATTTTGTCCCACTCCTCTTTGCAGATCTTCTCCAAGTCATTAAAGGTTTCGAGGCTGACATTTGCAACTCGAACCTTCAGCTCCCACCACAGATTTTCTATGGGATTAAGGTCTGGAGACCGGCTAGGCCACTCCAGGACCTTAACGTGCTTCTTCTTGAGCCGCTCCTTTGTTGCCTTGGCTGTGTGTTTTGGGTCATTGTCATGCTTGGAATACCATACCCGGCCCATTTTCAATGCCCTGGCTGAGGGAAGGAGGTTCTCACCCAAGATTTGACGGTACATGGCCCGTCCATCGTCCCCTTTGATGCGGTGAATTGAAAGATGACCACCTGTAGCTGAAACACCTGTGATAGATTCCACCTTGGCCCAGAGGATTAACTTCCAGCCAATAGGATTCCACTGTGATAGTAACACTGTATATCAGTTATCATTCCAGCCAAATAGTATCAAATACTTGTTCTCCCCATTGTATATGCAGTTATCTTAGCCAGCCAGCTAACGCTTTAGCTATTTAGCCAACTAGCTATGTTATTTCTCCCCACTGTATATTATATATTGTTATTTAGCAGACGCTCTTATCCAGAGGCGACTTACAGAGCAATTAGGGTTAAGTGCCTTGCTCAAGGGCACATCGACAGATTTTTCACCTCTACTGTATTTTAGTCAATGCCACTCCTACATATTGCTCATCCTAATATTTATATCTTTCTTAATTCCATTCTTTTACTTTTAGATTTGTGTGTATTGTTGTGAATTGTTAGATACTACTGCACTGTTGGAGCTAAGGGAACACAAGCGTTTAACTACACCCTAATAGCATCTACATAAAAATGTGTACGTGACCAATACAATTTGATTTGATTGAATTCACCTTTCAGCAGGACAATAATCTAAAACACACACGGACAAATCTCCAATGGAGTTGCTTATCAACAAGACAGGGAATGTTACTGAGTGGCAGAGTTACAGTTTGGACTTAAATCTGCTTGAAAATCTATGGCAAGACTTGAAAATGGTTGTCTAGCAACGATCAACATCAATTTGATAGAACTTGAAGAATTCTGAAAATAATAATGGGTAAATGTTGCACAATCCAAGTGTGCAAAGCTTTTAGAGACTTACCCAAAGAGACTCACAGCTGTAATCTCTGCCAAGGGTGATTCTCTATATTGACTCAGCGTGGTGTGAATACTTAAATAAAAATTATTAACTAATATACTAAGTAAATATTTAATTTAAGTATATTAATATATACTTAAAATTTGTAAATGAGATATTTAAAAATGTCTAAAAACATATTTTCACTTTGTCCTTTTTTATTTTATTTTTTATTTATTTATTTCACCTTCATTTAACCAGGTAGCCAGTTGAGAACAAGTTCTCATTTACAACTGCGACCTGGCCAAGGTAAAACAAAGCAGTGCGATAAAAAACAACAACACAGAGTTACATATGGGGTAAAACAAAACATAACGTCAAAAATACAACAGAAAATATATATACAGTGTGTGCAAATGTAGCAAGTTATGGAGGTAAGGCAATAAATAGGCTATAGTGCAAAATAATTGCAATTAGCATTAACACTGGAATGATAGATGTGCAAGAGTTGATGTGCAAATAGAGATACTGGGGTACAAATGAGCAAAATAAATAACAACATAGGGATGAGGTAGTTGGGCGGGCTAATTTCAGATGGGCTGTGTACAGGTGCAGTGATCGGTAAGGTGCTCTGACAACTGATGCTTAAAGTTAGTGAGGAGATAAGAGTCTCCAGCTTCAGAGATTTTTGCATTTCATTCCAGTCATTGGCAGCAGAGAACTGGAAGGAATTGCGGCCAAAGGAGGTGTTGGCTTTGGGGATGACCAGAGAGATATACCTGCTGGAGCGCATACTACGGGTGGGTGTTGCTATGGTGACCAATGAGCTAAGATAAGGCGGGGATTTGCCTAGCAGTGATTTATAGATGGCCTGGAGCCAGTGGGTTTGGCGACGCAATATGTAGTGAGGACCAGCCAACAAGAGCGTACAGGTCACAGTGGTGGGTAGTATGGGGCTTTGGAGACAAAACGGATGGCACTGTGATAGACTACATCCCAATTTGCTGAGTAGAGTGTTGGAGGCTATTTTAAATGACATCACCCGAAGTCAAGGATCGGTAGGATAGTCAGTTTACGAGGGCATGTTTGGCAGCGTGAGTGAAGGAGGCTTTTTGCGAAATAGGAAACCGATTCTAGATTTAACTTTGGATTGGAGATTCTTAATGTGAGTCTGGAAGGGAGAGTTTACAGTCTAACCAGACACCTAGGTATTTGTAGTTGTCCACATACTCTAGGTCAGACCCGTCGAGAGTAGTGATTCTAGTCGGGTGGGTGGGTGCAAGCAGCGTTCGGTTGAAGCATGCATTTAGTTTCTAGTGTTTAAGAGCAGTTGGAGGCTACTGAGGAGTTGTTGTATGGCGTTGAAGCTCGTTTGAGGTTTGTTTACACAGTGTCCAATGAAGGGCCAGATGTATACAAAATGGTGTGCGTCTGCGTGAGAGGTGGATCTGAGAGTCACCAGCAGCAAAAGCGACATCATTGATATACACAGAGAAAAAGTGTCGGCCCAAGAATTGAACCCCTGTGGCACCCCATAGAGACGGCCAGAGGTCCAGACAACAGGCCCTCCGAGTTGACACATTGAACTCTATCTGAGAAGTAGTTATGGAAGCTGCCTGGTTATTTAGTCAAGATGGATAAGAATGCGGTGGTTGACAGAGTCGAAAGCCTTGGCCAGGTCGATGAAGACGGCTGCACAGTTACTGTCTTTTATCGATCGCTGGTTATAATATCGTTTAGGACCTTGAGCGTGGCTGAAGTGCACCCATGACCAGCTCGCAAACCGGATTGCATAGCGGAGAAGGTACCGTGGGATTCGAAATGGTCAGTGATCTGTTTGTTAACTTGTCTTTCCTTGTGTGTAGATGGGTGAATATTGTTATTTTTTTCAATCCATTTTGAATTCAGGCTGTGACACAGCAAAATGTGGAATAAGTCAATGGGTATGAATACTTTCTGAAGACACTGTATAGAGTTATAGAGAGTGTTTGGAACCACCAAGACTCTTCTTAGAGACTCTTCCAGGCCAAACTCTGTGGAGTTGGTTGTCCTTCTGGAAGGTTCTCCCATCTCTGCAGCACTCCACCAATCAGGCCTTTATGGTAGAGTGGCCAGTGACGCGAAGCCACTCCTCCCAGTAAAAGCCACTCCTCAGGGCGGAGTTTGCCAAAGCCCTAGACTCTCAGACCATGAATGCCAAGCCTCACGTCTGGAGGAAACCGGGCACCATCCCTACAGTGAAGCATGGTGGTGGCAGCATCATGCTGTGTGGATGTTTTTTCAGCGGCAGGGACTGGGGAGGCTAGTCAGGATCGAGGAAAGATTAACAGAGTCAAAGTACAGAGATCCTTGATGAAACCTGCTCCAGGTGCTCAGGACCTCCAGACTCGGTCCGAAGGTTCACCTTCCAACAGACAACGACCCTACTAGCACACAGCCAGACAACTCGTAGGAGTGGCTTCCAGGACAAGTCTCTGAATAACCTTGAGTGGCCCAGCCAGAGCGGACTTGAACCCGATCGAACATCTCTGGAGGACTTGAAAATAGCTGTGCAGCGGCGCTCCCCATCCAACCTGACAGAGCTTGAGAGGATCTTCATAGAAAATGGGGGAAACTCAACAGTAGACACAACATTAGTAGGCTCGATTACCAACACCCATGACAAGACAGCCTACAGGGGAGGAGGTCGCGGGCTCTAGGAGTGTGGTGCCAGGAAAACAACCTCTCACTCAGCGTCAACAAAACAAAGGAGATGATGCGTGGACTTCCCGAGGAAACAGCAAGGTGCACCCCCTGTCCACATCGGCTGGACCGCAGTGGAGAAGGTGGAAAGATTCCAGACTCCAGCCACCTAGTCATAGACTGTTCTCTCTGCTACCCCGTCGGCGGCAAGCGGTGCGGAGTGCCAAGTCTAGGTCCAAAAGGCTTCTCAACAGCTTCTACCCCCAAGCCATAAGACTCCTGAACAGCTAATCGTGGCTACCCGGACTATTTGCACTGCCTCCCACCCCATCCTTTTTTACGCTGCTGCTACTCTGTTAATTATTTATGCATAGTCACTTCTTAACTCTACCCACATGTACATATTACCTCAACTACCTCCAACTAGCCGGTGCCCCCTTACATTGACTCTGCTACTTGGTACCCCCATATATATATAGCCTCCCTACTGTCACTTTATTTTACTGTATATATAGCCTCCCTACTTGTCACTTTATTTTACTTCTGCTCTTTTTTCTCAACACTTTTTTTGTTGTTGTTTTATTCTTACTTTTTTTGTTTAAAAATAAATGCACTGTTGGTTAAGGGCTGTAAGTAAAGCATTTCACTGCAATGTCTGCACCTGTTGTATTCGGCGCATGTGACCAATACAATTTGATTTGATTTGATTTGATTTGAAAGATTCAGAAGTTCCTTCACTGGCCACTTTAAGAAATGGAACACTTTAATAATGTTTACATATCTTGCATTACTCATCTCATATGTATATACTGTATTCTATACTATTCTACGGTATCTTAGTCACTTTAATAATGTTTACATATCTTGCATTACTTTTCCATCTCATATGTATATACTGTATTCTATACTATTCCTACGGTATCTTAGTCACTTTAATAATGTTTTACATATCTTGCATTACTCATCTCTATGTATATACTGTATTCTATACTATTCTACGGTATCTTAGTCACTTTAATAATGTTTACATATCTTGCATTACTCATCTCATATGTATATACTGCATTCTATTCTATAATATTCTACTGTATCTTAGTCCATGCCGCTCTGTAATTGCTTGTCCATATATGTATATATTCTTAATTCATTCCTTACTAGTTTTGTGTGTATTGGGTATATGTTGTGGATTGTTAGATATGACTTGTTAGATATTACTGCACTGTCGGGGCTAGAAGCACAAGCATTTCGCTACACCCTTGCAATAACATCCGCTGAACACGTGTATGTGACCAATAAAATGTGATTTTATATTTTTTAGTTCTTTTCTTTTTAGATTTGTGTGTATTGTTTTGAATTATTAGGTATTACTGCACTGACTTTTGGAGCTAGAAACATAAGCATTTCGCTGCCTTGCGATAACATATGCAAAATATGTGTACATAACAAATACAATTTCATCTGATTTATGTGCTTGTTTTCATTAAATAAATGCTTTCAAAATTCACAAAAGTGACGTTATAGAGTCTCATAACACAACACATAAGAACTCCTAAGCCTGTGTTTACCACAGACCTTATTTTCGGTGTTTATCCAAAACCTACAAAAAAAAATAAATCAAAACGCCATTATATTTCTCTCTATTGGCGTCTTTCCGGTACATTCCAGGTCGCCTGAACGTTTGCTACGTGTGGAACGGTTTGTGCTAAACGACACAGACTTTGAATACGTTTGCTCCGTTCGGTGGGTGTGCCAGGGTGTGGCTGTATCAATGAGTGACATATTTAAAAGGGAGCTGTGCATTTTTAACACACAACCCAACCCCTCCCCGTTTTTCAGCTAGTCGTTCGTGTTACAGTACCGTTTTTGGTTCAATTTAACGTTTTATTACGTTTGTATGTACTGAGCGTGGCCAGTCGATGCTGCCCAGTGTGACGTATAATCTAGTGGACGAAGCTTCTTCGAATCAACAACGCCACCTCGTTGGCGTGCTATCCAACACCACCAAAACATTTAAGCCCTTCAGACCAATTTCGGTGTATATTTGCCACTGTGTTTTGAACACCACTTCTGTCGTATCTACTAGTTACCCAATTTAATGTAATATTTACGTTGTTAGTCAGCTAAATTAGCCTGGCCCTAAGCTAATGCTAGCTAACATCCCCGACCATGAGCTCACTTAGCTTCACTCTCCTCCTGCTAAAGACGAGGAGGTCTGCTGGACGGAGAAAGAGGGTCTGTGGCTGAACGTTTGTCGTGAAAGAGGAGGAGAATATCTCAGTAAAGAAAGAAGTAGAAGGTGAAGCTGTTACAGTGAAAGAAGAAGAGAAAGACGTTACAGTGAAAGAAGAGGAGACGCGTTCCAGAGTGAAAGGAGGAGGATGTTACAGTGAAAGAAGAGGAAGACGCGTTCCGGAGTGAAGAGAGGAGGATGTTACAGTGAAGAAGAGGAAGAAACGTTCAGAGTGAAGAGGAGGAGGATGTTACAGTGAAAGAAGAGGAAGAGCGTTCAGAGTGAAGAGGAGGAGGATGTTGCAGTGAAAAAGAGATAGAGGAGGATTCAGGTTTTGGAGTGGAAGAAGAGGCGGAGGAGGAGGAAGAAGAAGAGGAGGAAAAAGAGGAGGAGGCTGAAGATAGGATTAACGCCAGTAAGTACAGTCTTAAACAGGGGCACCGACAAAACGCTAAAAATGAATCAGTGCATCCAATAACATTGACAATAATACAGTGGGGTCTGAAGATTGTCCCCTTAGTTGGGGCTCTTGGCATCGGGGCAACTTTTCCTGTTTTAAAGCTAGTTTACTACAATTCTACACATTTTAACATGGCTATGTCGTGCTATCTGAGTGACTCAAACATAACAAAAATACCATTAGATTCTCCCTGACGGTCTAGATTTTTATTTTGGGGATTGTTAGTTCTCATGGATTATCTTATAATAAGTAACAATAAAAATATATATATACCTCAATTATTTTCTCCATGTACTTTATATCTGGTTTCTTTTACATTACATTTTAGTCATTTTAGAGGCGCCTTACCAGCGACTTACAGTTGTGCCGTTATTTTGTAAAAAAAAATCAACTGCCCGAATCAACCCACAACCCTGGCGTTTGCAAACGCCAGCTCTATCAACTGAGCTACACCCTGCCAGCCATTCCCTCCCCTACCCTGGGGGCGTTTTAGGTTTTATGTTTACACTGCGCGATTCTAAATGAATATAAAGGAAACACTGGAGTAATTTTTTCTCTCAATTAGGTAGGGGTGAAAAGTATTGACACCCCTGTTTTAAAACCTTTCAATACCTCACCTTGGGAGGATAATCGCACTGAGCCTTTTTTCTAGATGTTTAATGATTTGGAGAACACATTGGGAGGGATCTTAGACAATTCCCCCCATACAAAGTCCTTCCAGATCTTGATATCCCCTCATCTGCACTTATGGACTGCCCCTCTTCAGTTAAACCACAGGCATGGGTAAACAGAGATGGCCATGCATTCTCATTTTGACACCAAACCACAAGGTTTTCAATGTACTGGAGACTGAGATGGCCATGCATCCATTTTGACACCAAACCACAGGTTTTCAATGGGGTTAAGTCTGGAACTGAGATGGCCATGCATTCTCATTTTGACACCAAACCACAGGTTTTCAATGGGGTTAAAGTCTGGAGACTGAGATGGCCATGCCATCTTAAGAGAGTCATAGTTACTGGCAGCGCTTCATTGAATTTCTTCACTGTGATGTGAGGAGCACCGCGAGCGGGCTTGTTCCTTTGATATCATTCATTTGACATTCGGTTGATCCGCGTGGCGGTGTTGACCCTTTTCCGCCTGCTCTCAACCATGTTTCCCTTAATTCGCTTCCTCAACTGTGCTCGCGAGTTATCCCCTGGACTTCTGCCGGGTGCCACAACCGGTGGATCCTTCTGGCCTGGATCGATGGAATCTAGCGGGGCCAATTTCACGATGCCCAGGCCCCGTCTCTGTGTTCTGTGTAGAGCAATCCGTTGCAGGTACTCAGGGAGGTTGAGTCACTTTCGTTCACGCGGTTCTTATCATTCCAATGGATTTAGTTCCAGGTGGGCTGACTTTAGGTTGCAGTGGTCAGCTTTGTAGGTCAGTCTCGGGACAGCGAAGGAGTTCAACATCTTGACCTTTTTGTGAAGGTTTTAGCTCCGTCCGCCCAATCTTGCATTATCAATCACCCAGTAGCCCGATCAGTTCCGGCAATGCCTGCCCATGGGTTTATTTCCATTCCAAGATACTTTTTCCGGTTCATCCGGCCCAATCATGTGCCGCGTCCTCTCCGTTCAGTTTCCAGGCTGAACAGTCATTTCCCTTGAGCGAGGTCTCACCCCTTTCCGTTGCCGCCTTTCTCAATGAAAAAACTGTGGCTGCACCTTTTAACCCTGTTAGTTGTCAGAATTGTTCCAGAATTGCCATGTTTTGTCCCTTACCCTTCACCGAGCTGCTCCAACAGCACCAAGTCATCGGCAAACGCCTAAAGTGGTGGTTGGCTGCCTTCGACCCGACCCCCCGAGCCGTGGTGGTTCGAGTGTCTGGATCAGCGGATCCAGAGCCAGATTGAACAGCAGGGGTGACATTGGGTCACCTTGCTTAACACCGACCGACATGTCAATCTTTGTGGATTTTACTCCGTCAATGATAATGGAAGTTGTGCTTTTTTCTCATAGGTGCTCCCGGATCAGCTCCATGATGTGCTGTTCGAGGCCCCTTTGCCCTAGAACACCCTGAAGGTGCGATACAGAGTCAAAGGCCTTCGCAAAGTCCACAAATACCACCGCTGGAGTGTTCGTTATTTTTTTTTACTCTTCTTGGCGAGCCCCTGTAGCAACATCAAGTTCTCTGAACACCCCCGAGAGACGGATATGAAGCCCCTCTGTCTTGGATGTATTGGGCAGTGCGCGCCAGTCTGGCTGTGATAATCCTTGAGGCCACTACGGATCCGATGGTGATTGGCCTCCACCCTCCGCTCTTCAACCGTTCTGCTGGAGTCGGATGTTTTGGGTGTTAGGGTATGCGGCACTCTTTGAAGGCCGATGGAAGGGCCCCTGACACCAGCCACATCGGAGAATAGGGTGCCAACTTGTCTCCCTTTTGGGTCCCCAACTGACCAGACTTTCTCTGGTTACTCCGTCTGGTCCCGCTGCAGTGCCCTTTTTCATTGCTTTTTGAGGTTTTAAGCATACCTCCGTTGCTTGAGATCAGATGCTGAATTCACCATTGTTGGCCCCTCCTTCGGCGCGGAGTTGGCCCAGCACATTGAGCGGCTTCGTGGCCCGCCACCTGTTTGGCGAAGGCCAGAGTGAGTTCTGGCATGGGATGCACACGAGCCGTTCACTTCGCCGTCTAAGATTAGGGCCGCCAGTTTGGACTGGTCTTTCCCGAACAACATCTGTTGTTGCGGTGCCGTACTCTTAACTTTCCCTCTTTTGTTACGCTCATAGGCCTGTTTTCCCTTGTATTGTTTCCTCTGTATGTGTGTTCCCTTTCTAGGGGTGTTTGATGTATTCTCTTTTGTTCTATTCGAACTGCGACGCTGGGTTTTGGGCCCCTCCCTCAAAGCGGGCCCCTCCCTACGTGTCGGGCCCCCTTGATGGGCGTGCAGGCCTTAATCAACAACTAGCCTTGGCAGTGGAGGTGGCTATTGGTTTGTGTATGTGGTCCCATCTTTCAATTTCTTGTTATTGCCTCTTTTCCACTGATTCTGGGCTAGATCAGCCCCAGCTTCGCACCCCAGCCCGGCCGACCCAGCCCTTAGAGCCAATCCTTATCCCGAAGTTACGGATCTGACTTGCCGACTTCCCTTAACCTACCTTGTTCTAACATGCCAGAGGCTGTTCACCTTGGAGAACCTGCTGCGGATATGGAGTGCGGCCTGGTGCGAGATTACACCCTCTCCCCGGATTTTCAAGGCCAGTGAGGCTCACGGACGCGCCCGAACGCAGCGTTTTCAGGGTTGGGCCCCCTCTCTCGGGGGGAAACCCATTCCAGGGCGCCCTGCCCCTTCACAAAAAAAGAGAACTCTCCCGGGGCTCCTGCCAGCTTCTCCGGGATCTGTCGCGTTACCGCACTGGGACGCCTCGCGGCGCCGTCTCCGCCACTCCGGATTCGGGGATCTGAACCCGACTCCCTTCCGATCGGCCGGGGCGGCGGAGGCCATCGCCCCTCCCTTCCGAGCGGCGTTCGCCCCATCTCTTAGGACCGACTGACCCATGTTCAACTGCTGTTCACATGGAACCCTTCTCCGCCGGCCTTCAAAGTTCTCGTTTGAATATTTGCTACTACCACCATGACATGACACTTGTTAAGGTCACGGCATCATGAACACATTAGCGAAGCCTGGTTGCTTCGCCAGGGCTGAAACGTAGCATAAGTGCATCTTCTAGCAAGACAATAACCCCAAGCACACATCAAAATCCACAAAGGATGCACAAAGGAATGGTTAATCCGCCTCAAAATAAGGCGGAATGGTTAATCCGCCCTTTTTTTTGCGTATAGCTCAGTATTTAAATTATTTATTTTATACAGCTTTATGATCTATTATTATAGAGCTCTGATCAGCCTATATACATGACATTATCTATTATTATAGAGCTCTGATCAGCCTATAAACATGATCTATTATTATAGAGCTCTGATCAGCCTATAAACATGACATTATCTATTATTATAGAGCTCTGAGCAGCCTATAAACATGACATTATCTATTATTATAGAGCTCTCTGATCAGCCTATAAACATGACATTATCTACTTTTATAGAGCTCTGATCAGCCTATAAACATGACATTATCTATTATTATAGAGCTCTGCTCCAGCCTATAAACATGACAGTATCTATTATTATAGAGCTCTGCTCAGCCTATAAACATGACATTATCTATTATTATAGAGCTCTGATCAGCCTATAAACATGACATTATCTATTATTATAAGCTCTGATCAGCCTATAAACATGACATTATCTATTATTATAGAGCTCTGATCAGCCTATAAACATGACATTATCTATTATTATAGAGCTCTGATCACCCTATAAACATTATCTATTATTATAGAGCTCTGATCAGCCTATAAACATGACATTATCTATTATTATGGAGCTCCGATTAAGCCTATAAACATGACATTATAGAATGAACAGAGCTCTATAATAATAGATAAACATGCATATCTATTATTATAGAGCTCTGAGTCAGCCTATAAGCATGATCTATTATTATAGAGCTCTGATCAGCCTATAAACATGAATTATCATATTATAGCTCTGATCAGCCTATAAACATGATCTTATTATAGAGCTCTGATCAGCCTATAAACATGACATTATCTATTATTATAGAGCTCTGATCCAGCCTATAAACATGACATTATCTATTATTATAGAGCTCTGATCAGCCTATAAACATGACATTATCTATTATTATAGAGGCTCTGATCAGCCTATAAACATGACATTATATATTATTATAAGCCTGATCAGCCTATAAACATGTCATTATCTATTATTATAGAGCTCTGATCAGCCTATAAACATGACATTATCTATTATTATAGAGCTCTGATCAGCCTATATACATGATCTATTATTATAGAGCTCTGATCAGCCTATAAACATGACATTATCTATTATTATAGAGCTCTGAGTCAGCCTATAAACATGATCTATTATTATAGAGCTCTGATCAGCCTATAAACATGACATGATCTATTATTATAGAGCTCTGATCAGCCTATAAACATGACATTATCTATTATTATAGAGCTCTGCTCAGCCTATAAACATGACATTATCTATTATTATAGAGCTCTGCTCTGCCTATAAACATGGCATTATCTATTATTATAGTGCTCTGATCAGCCTATAATCATGATCTATTATTATAGAGCTCTGATCAGCCTATAAACATGACATTATCTATTATTATAGAGCTCTGATCAGCTATAAACATGATCTATTATTATAGAGCTCTGATCAGCCCTATAAACATGACATTATCTATTATTATAGAGCTCTGATCAGCCTATAAACATGACATTATCTATTATTATAGAGCTCTGATCAGCCTATAAACATGATCTATTATTATAGAGCTCTGATCAGCCTATAAACATGACATTATCTATTATTATAGAGCTCTGATAAGCCTATAAACATGACATTATAGAATGAACAGAGCTCTGTAATAATAGATAAACTATGACATTATCTATTATTATAGAGCTCTGATCAGCCTATAAACATGATCTATTATTATAGAGCTCTGATCAGCCTATAAACATGACATTATCTATTATTATAGAGCTCTGATCAGCCTATAAACATGATCTATTATTATAGAGCTCTGATCAGCCTATAAACATGACATTATCTATTATTATAAGCTCACTGATCAGCCTATAAACATGACATTATCTATTATTATAGAGCTCTGATCAGCTATAAACATGACATTATCTATTATTATAGAGCTCTGATCAGCCTATAAACATGACATTATATATTATTATAGAGCTCTAATCAGCCTATAAACATGTCATTATCTATTATTATAGAGCTCTGATCAGCCTATAAACATGACATTATCTATTATTATAGAGCTCTGATCAGCCTATATACATGATCTATTATTATAGAGCTCTGATCAGCCTATAAACATGACATTATCTATTATTATCGAGCTCTGATCAGCCTATAAACATGATCTATTATTATAGAGCTCTGATCAGCCTATAAACATGACATGATCTATTATTATAGAGCTCTGAGTCAGCCTATAAACATGACATTATCTATTATTATAGAGCTCTGCTCAGCCTATAAACATGACATTATCTATTATTATGAGCTCTGCTCTGCCTATAAACATGGCATTATCTATTATTATAGTGCTCTGATCAGCCTATAATCATGATCTATTATTATAGAGCTCTGATCAGCCTATAAACATGACATTATCTATTATTATAGAGCTCTGTCAGCCTATAAACATGATCTATTATTATAAGCTCTGATCAGCCTATAAACATGACATTATCTATTATTATAGGCTCTGATCAGCCTATAAACATGACATTATCTATTATTATAGAGCTCTGATCAGCCTATAAACATGACATTATCTATTATTATAGAGCTCTGATCAGCCTATAAACATGACATTATCTATTATTATAGAGCTCTGATCAGCCTATAAACATGTCATTATCTATTATTTAGAGCTCTGATCAGCCTATAAACATGACATTATCTATTATTATAGAGCTCTGATCAGCCTATATACATGATCTATTATTATAGAGCTCTGATAAGCCTATAAACATGACATTATCTATTATTATAGAGCTCTGATCAGCCTATAAACATGATCTTTATTATAGAGCTCTGATCAGCCTATAAACATGACATTATCTATTATTATAGAGCTCTGCTCTGCCTATAAACATGACATTATCTATTACATTATCTATTATTATAGAGCTCTGATCAGCCTATAAACATGACATTATCTATTATTATAGAGCTCTGATCAGCCTATAAACATGACATTATCTATTATTATAGAGCTCTGATCAGCCTATAAACATGATCTATTATTATAGAGCTCTGATCAGCCTATAAACATGACATTATCTATTATTATAGAGCTCTGATCAGCCTATAAGCATGATCTATTATTATAGAGCTCTGATCAGCCTATAAACATGACATGATCTATTATTATAGAGCTCTGATCAGCCTATAAACATGACATTATCTATTATTATAGAGCTCTGCTCAGCCTATAAACATGACATTATCTATTATTATAGAGCTCTGCTCTGCCTATAAACATGGCATTATCTATTATTATAGTGCTCTGATCAGCCTATAAACATGATCTATTATTATAGAGCTCTGATCAGCCTATAAACATGACATTATCTATTATTATAGAGTCTCTGCTCAGCCTATAAACATGACATTATCTATTATTATAGAGCTCTGATCAGCCTATAAACATGACATTATCTATTATTATAGAGCTCTGCTCAGCCTATAAACATTATCTATTATTATAGAGCTCTGATCAGCCTATAAACATGACATTATCTATTATTATGAAATCTGATCCAGCCTATAAACATGACATTATCTATTATTATAGAGCTCTGATCAGCCTATAAACATGACATTATCTATTATTATAGTGCTCTGATCAGCCTATAAACATGACATTATCTATTATTATAGAGCTCTGAACAGCCTATAAACATGACATTATCTATTATTATAGTGCTCTGATCAGCCTATAAACATGACCAACCTATAAACATGACATTATCTATTATTATAGAGCTCTGATCAGCCTATAAACATGACTATCTATTTTTATAGTCTGATCAGCCTAAAACATGACATTATCTATTATTATAGAGCTCTGATCAGCCTATAAACATGACATTATCTATTATTATAGAGCTCTGCTCAGCCTATAACCATAACATTATCTATTATTATAGAGCTCTGCTCAGCCTAAAACATTATCTATTATTATAGAGCTCTGCTCACCTATAAACATGACATTATCTATTATTATAGAGCTCTGATCAGCCTATAAACATGACATTATCTATTATTATAGAGCCCGATCAGCCTAAAACATGACATGATCTATTATTATAGAGCTCTGCTCAGCCTATAAACATGACATTATCTATTATTATAGAGCTCTGATCAGCCTATAAACATGACATTATCTATTATTATAAGCTCTGCTCACCTATAAACATAACATTATCTATTATTATAGAGCTCTGATCAGCCTATAAACATGACATTATCTATTATTATAGAGCTCTGCTCAGCCTAAAACATTATCTATTATTATAGAGCTCTGTTCAGCCTATAAACATGACATTATCTATTAATATAGAGCTCTGATCAGCCTATAAACATGACATTATCTATTATAATAGAGCTCTGATCAGCCTATAAACATGACATTATCTATTATAATAGAGCTCTGCTCAGCCTATAAACATGACATTATCTAGTATTATAGAGCTCTGATCAGCCTATAAACATGACATTATCTATTATTATAGAGCTCTCAGTCAGCCTATAAACATGACATTATCTATTATTATAGAGCTCTGATCAGCCTATAAACATGATCTATTATTATAGAGCTCTGATCAGCCTATAAACATGACATTATCTATTATTATAGAGCTCTGCTCTGCCTATAAACATGACATTATCTATTACATTATCTATTATTATAGAGCTCTGATCAGCCTATAAACATGACATTATCTATTATTATAGAGCTCTGATCAGCCTATAAACATGACATTATCTATTATTATAGAGCTCTGATCAGCCTATAAACATGATATTATCTATTATTATAGAGCTCTGATCCGCCTATATACATGATCTATTATTATAGAGCTCTGATCAGCCTATAAACATGACATTATCTATTATTATAGAGCTCTGATCAGCCTATAAACATGATCTATTATTATAGAGCTCTAATCAGCCTATAAACATGACATGATCTATTATTATAGAGCTCTGGTCAGCCTATAAACATGACATTATCTATTATTATAGAGCTCTGCTCAGCCTATAAACATGACATTATCTATTATTATAGAGCTCTGCTCTGCCTATAAACATGGCATTATCTATTATTATAGTGCTCTGATCAGCCTATAAACATGATCTATTATTATAGAGCTCTGGTCAGCCTATAAACATGACATTATCTATTATTATAGAGCTCTGCTCAGCCTATAAACATGACATTATCTATTATTATAGAGCTCTGATCAGCCTATAAACATAACATTATCTATTATTATAAGCTCTGCTCAGCCTATAAACATTATCTATTATTATAGAGCTCTGATCAGCCTATAAACATGACATTATCTATTATTATAGAAATCTATCAGCCTATAAACATGACATTATCTATTATTATAGAGCTCTGATCAGCCTATAAACATGACATTATCTATTATTATAGTGCTCTGATCAGCCTATAAACATGACATTATCTATTATTATAGAGCTCTGAACAGCCTATAAACATGACATTATCTATTATTATAGTGCTCTGATCACCTATAAACATGACCAACCTATAAACATGACATTATCTATTATTATAGAGCTCTCATCAGCCTATAAACATGACTATCTATTTTTATAGAGCTCTGATCAGCCTAAAACATGACATTATCTATTATTATAGAGCTCTGATCAGCCTATAAACATGACATTATCTATTATTATAGAGCTCTGCTCAGCCTATACCATAACATTATCTATTATTATAGAGCTCTGCTCAGCCTAAAACATTATCTATTATTATAGAGCTCTGCTCAGCCTATAAACATGACATTATCTATTATTCTAGAGCTCTGATCAGCCTATAAACATGACATTATCTATTATTATAGAGCTCTAATCAGCCTAAAACATGACACTGATCTATTATTATAGAGCTCTGCTCAGCCTATAAACATGACATTATCTATTATTATAGAGCTCTGCTCAGCCTATAAACATGACATTATCTATTATTATAGAGCTCTGATCAGCCTATAAACATGACATTATCTATTATTATAGAGCTCTGCTCAGCCTAAAACATTATCTATTATTATAGAGCTCTGTTCAGCCTATACATGACATTATCTATTATTATAGAGCTCTGATCAGCCTATAAACATGACATTATCTATTATAATAGAGCTCTGATCAGCCTATAAACATGACATTATCTATTATAATAGAGCTCTGCTCAGCCTATAAACATGACATTATCTATATTATAGAGCTCTGATCAGCCTATAAACATGACATTATCTATTATTATAGACTACTGATCAGCCTATAAACATGACATTATCTATTATTATAGAGCTCTGATCAGCCTATAAACATTACATTATCTATTATTATAGAGCTCTGCTCAGCCTATAAACATGACATTATCTATTATTATGAGAGCTCTGATCAGCCTATAAACATGACATGATCTATTATTATTATAAATTGCTCAGCCTATAAACATGACATTATCTAGTCTGGTTGCTGTATAGAATCCCCTCGAGCTGACAAGGTAAAAATCTGTCGTTCTGCCCCTGAGCAGGCCGTTAACCCACTGTTCCCCTGAGCAAGGCAGTTAACCCACTGTTCCCCTGAGCAAGGCAGTTAACCCACTGTTCCCCTGAGCAAGGCAGTTAACCCACTGTTCCCTGAGCAAGGCAGTTAACCCACTGTTCCCCTGAGCAAGGCAGTTAACCCACTGTTCCCCTGAGCAAGGCAGTTAACCGCTGTTCCCCCTGAGCAAGGCAGTTAACCCACTGTTCCCCCTGAGCAAGGCAGTTAACCCACTGTTCCCCTGAGCAAGGCAGTTAACCCGCTGTTCCCCTGAGCAAGGCAGTTAACCCACTGTTCCCCTGAGCAAGGCAGTTAACCCACTTTCCCCTGAGCAAGGCAGTTAACCCACTGTTCCCCGGGCGCCCGATGACATGGATGCCGATTAAGGCAGCCCCCAGCACCTCTCTGATTCAGGGGTTGGGTTAAATACAGAAAAACACATTTCAGTTGAATGCATTCAGAACTGACTAAGGTGTCCCCCAGTCTATAAACATGAAAGCAAGATTAGATTTTATGTTCTACATTATTATCATTGTGATCATTATAATAATTATTATTATTAGTGTTATTATTATTATTATTATTATTATGGCGGCCACCAAGTTTATATTGAATGTTCTGAAAACTGACTTAGGTTATTGAGGAATCTAGCCTTTTATTTTATGGAGTTTAATTCAGTTCTCTGTTTAGTATTGAACTAAATACTCTGTTTGTCTTTGGCAGGAGAGGGACCAGACTCTCACTCTGACAGCCGGGAAGGGTCCTTCAGGAACCAGACCCAGAGGCGTCCAAACCAGCGGGACAACACCACTGCTCCCACTGTGGAAAGAGTTTTAAGTGTTTAAGGAAGTTGAAAGTACGAGAGAGCACACAGGAAAAACCCTTACGATTGCTCTCACTGTGGAAAGAGTTTTACCAAGTTAGGGAACCTAAAAGAGCATGAGAGGACACACTCAGGAGAAAAGCCTTTCCAATGTTCCCAGTGTGGAAAGAAGTTTACGCAGTTACGGTACCTGAAACAACATGAGAGGGGACACACAGGAGAAAAGCCTTACCACTGTTCCCATTGTGAAAGCAGGGTTTACCCATCGGGAGCCCTGAAAGCGCATGAAGAATACACACAGGAGAAAAGCCTTACCAATGTTCCCGATGTGAAAAGAGCTTTACCCGTTTAGGGGAGCCCTGAAAAAAGCATGAGAGAATACATACAGGAGAAAAGGCTTACCACTGTTCCCATTGTGAAAAGAGGTTTACCCATCGAGGGAGCCGAAAGCGCGAAGAATACACACAGGAGAAAAGCCTTAGCAATGTTCCCATTGTGAAGGCGAGGTTTACCCATCGGGGGAGCTGAATGCGCATGAAAATACACAAGAAAAAGCTTAACAATGTTCCCGATGTGAAAAAGCTTTAGCGGTTGGGAGCTGAAAAAGCATGAGAGAATACACACAGGAGAAAAGCCCTACCAACATACTAATACACAGGAGGAGAAGACATACCACTGCTCTCATTGTAAAAAGACATTTTCCCAGTCAGAGGACCTGAAATCACATGAGAGAATAGAGAGGCTGTGTTCTGACTTATGTTTTTTGATTGAGAAATTGTGTTTTTGTTCATGCTACATGAAATCTAATTGTATGAATGAAATCATACTGAAAAATAGGTCAACATTTTTTTCCATCTCTAGACAAGATCATGTCTAAAATCAGATTCAACAAGTTAAAAATATAAATATTATGTTTTGATTATGAACTTAAGATTGATTGTATGCAAGTGTAAACCCCTAAATGTTGTTCACTATATAATTTGGATATTTAAAATTTTTTTAATTATTAAATAGATTAATATAATTGGTATTTATTCATTCAGATTGTCATTGGTTCTAAATTGACTCTGTTAAATAAAAGGTAAAATAAAATAAATACCATATTCTTTTTGGGAAGTCTATTTGGTTCTTAAGTTCGGACATATACAGTGGGGGAAAAAAAAGTATTTAGTCAGCCACCAATTGTGCAAGTTCTCCCACTTAAAAAGATGAGAGAGGCCTGTAATTTTCATCAAAGGGACACGTCAACTATGACAGACAAATTGAAAAAAAAATCCAGAAAATCACATTGTAGGATTTTTTATGAATTTATTGCAAATTATGGTGGAAAAATAAGTATTTGGTCACCTACAAACAAGCAAGATTTCTGTCTCTCACAGACCTGCAGCTTCTTTAAGAGGCTCCTCTGTCCTCCACTCGTTACCTGTATTAATGGCACCTGTTTGAACTTGTTATCAGTATAAAAGACACCTGTCCACAACCTCAAACAGTCACACTCCAAACTCCACTATGGCCAAGACCAAAGAGCTGTCAAAGGACACCAGAAACAAAATTGTAGGCCTGCACCAGGCTGGGAGGACTGAATCTGCAATAGGTAAGCAGCTTGGTTTGAAGAAATCAACTGTGGGAGCAATTATTAGGAAATGGAAGACATACAGTACAAGACCACTGATAATCTCCCTCGATCTGGGGCTCCACGCAAATCTCACCCGTGGGGTCAAAATGATCACAGAGCGGTGAACAAAAATCCCCAGAACCACACGCGGGGGACCTGGTGAATGACCTGCAGAGAGCTGGGACCAAGTAACAAAGCTAACATCAGTAACACACTACGCCGCCGGGGACTCCAAATCGTGCAGTGCCAGGCGTGTCCCCCCTGCTTAAGCCAGTACATGTCCAGGCCCGTCTGAAGTTTGCTAGAGTGCATTTGGATGATCCAGAAGAGGATTGGGGAATGTCATATGGAGGACAAAGAATGCTGAGTTGCATCTAAAGAACACCATACCTACTGCTGAAGCATGGGGGTGGAAACATCATGCTTTGGGGCTTTTTCCCCCTTTCTTCAAAGGGACCAGGGCGGCTGATCCGTGTAAAGGAAAGAATGAATGGGGCCATGTATCGTGAGATTTTAAGTGAAAACCTCCTTCCATCAGCAAGGGCATTGAAGATGAAGCGTGGCTGGGTCTTTCCAGCATGACAATGATCCCAAACACACTGCCCGGGAACGAAGAGTGGCTCCGTAAGAAGCATTTCAAGGTCCTGGTGGCCTAGCCAGTCTCCAGATCTCAACCCCATAGAAAATCTTTGGAGGGAGTTGAAAGTCTGTGTTGCCCAGCGACAGCCCCAAAACATCACTGCTCTAGAAAAGATCTGCATCGAGGATGGACCAAAAATACCAGCAGCAGTGTGCTTGAAAACCTTGTGAAGACTTACAGAAAGCGTTTGACCTGTGTCATTGCCAACAAAGGGTATATAACAAAGTATTGAGAAACTTTTGTTATTGACAAATACTTTTTCCCACCATAATTTACTAAATAAATTCATAAAAAATCCTACAATGTGATTTTCTGGATTTTCTTTCCTCATTTTGTCTGTCATAGTTGGCGATGTACCTATGATGAAATTTACAGGCCTCTCTCATCTTTTTAGTGGGAGAAAGTGCACAATTGGTGGCTGACTAAATACTTTTTTTCCCCCACTGTATATGGGGCTTTGGTGACAAAATGTTTGGCACTGTGATGGACTATATCCAATTTGTTGGGTAGAGTGTTGGAGTCTATTTTGTAAATGACATCGCCGAAGTCAAATCGGTAGGATAGTCAGTTTTACATTTACATTTTTACATTTTACATTTTAGTCATTTAGCAGACGCTCTTATCCAGAGCGACTTACAGTTAGTGAACACATATATATATATATTTTTTTACTGGCCCCCCGTGGGAATCGAACCCACAACCCTGGCGTTGCAAACGCCATGCTCTATCAACTGAGCTACATCCCCCTGCCGGCCATTCCCTCCCCTACCCTGGGCGACGCTGGGCCAATTGTGCGCCGCCCATGAGTCTCCCGGTCGCGGCCGGCTGCGACAGGCTCCTGGATACAAACCAGGATCTCTAGTGGCACAGTTAGCACTGCGATGCAGTGCCTTGAGACCACTGCGCCACTCCAGGAGTACAGGAGTTTTACAAGGGCATGTTTGGCAGCATGAGTGAAGGAGGCTTTGTTGCGAAATAGGAAGCCGATTCTACATTTAACTTTGGATTGGAGATGCTTAATGTGAGTCTGGAAGGAGAGTTTACAGTCTAACCAGACACCTAGGTATTTGTAGTCCACATACTCTAGGTCAGACCGTAGAGAATAGTGATTTTTAGTCGGGTAGGCGGGTGCCAGCAGCGTTCGATAGAAGAGCATGCATTTAGTTTTAATTGTGTTTAAGAGGAGTTGGAGGCTACGGAAGGAGTGTTGTATGGCACTGAAGCTCGTTTGGAGGTTTGTTAACACAGTGTCCAATGAAGGGCCAGATGTATACAAAATGGTTCGTCTGCGCAGAGGTGGATCTGAAAATCACCAGCAGCAAGAGCGACATCATTGATATACACAGAGAAAAGAGTTGGCCCAAGAGGTGAACCCTGTGGCACCCCCCATAGAGACTGCCATAGGTCCAGACAACAGGCCCTCCGATTTGACACATTGAACTCTATCTGGAAGTAGTTGGTGAACCAGGCGAGGCAGTCATTTGAGAAACCAAGGCTATTTAGTCTGCCAGCCAAGAATGCGGTGGTTGACAAAGTCGAAAGCCTTGGCCAGGTCGGTGAAGACTTCTGCGCAGTACTGTCTGTTATCGATTGCGGTTATAATATCGTTTAGGACCTTGGCGTGGCTGAGGTGCACCCATGACCAGCTCGGAAACCGGATTGCATAGCGGAGAAGGTGCGGTGTGATTTGAAATGGTCAGTGATCTGTTTGTTAGCTTGGCTTTCAAAACGTTCGAAAGGCAGGGCAGGATGTATATAGGTCTGTAACAGTTTGGATCTAGAGTGTCACCCCCCTTTGAAGAGGGGGGATGAGCGCAGCAGCTTTCCAGTCTCTGGGGATCTCACGATATAAAGAGAGGTTGAACATGCTGGTGATAGGGGGTTGCGACAATTTGGCGGCTAATTTTAGAAAGAAAGGGTCCCGATTGTCTAGCCCAGATGATTTGTAGGGGTCCAGATTTTGCAGCTCTTTCAGGACATCAGCTATCTGAATTTGGGTGAAGGAGAAGCGGGGGGGGCATGGGCAAGTTGCAGCAGAGGGTGCAGAGTTGGTGGCCGGGGGTAGTGGTAGCCAGGTGGAAAGCATGGCCAGCCGTAGCAAAATGCTTGTTGAAATGTTCGATTATCGTAGTTTATCGGTGGTGATAGTGTTTCCCTAGCGTCAGTGCAGTGGGCAGCTGGGAGGAGTTGCTCTTATTCTCAATGGACTTCACAGTGTCCCAAAACTTTTTGGAGTTAGTGCTACGGGATGCACATTTCTGTTTGAAAAAAGTTAGCCTTTGCTTTCCTAACTGATTGTGTATATTGGTTCTGACTTCCCTGAAAAGTTGCATATCGTGGGGGGCTGTTCGATGCTAATGCAGTGCGCCACAGGATGTTTTTGTGCTGGTCAAGGGAGTCAAGTCTGAGGCGAACCAGGGGCTATATCTGTTCTTAGTTCTGATTTTTTGAATGGGGCATGTTCATTTAAGATGGAGAGGAAAGCACTTTTTAAAGAACAACCAGGCATCCTCTACTGACGGAATGAGGTCAATATCCATCCAGGATACCCGGGCCAGGTCAATTAGAAAGGCCTGCTCGCTAAAGTGTTTTTAGGGCGTTTGACAGTGATGAGGGTGGTCGTTTGACCGCGGACCCATTACGGACACAGGCAATAAGGCTGAGATCCTGGTTGAAGAAAGCGGAGGTGTATTTAGAGGGTAAATTTGTCAGGATGATATCTATGAGGGTAGCCATGTTTACAGATTTAGGGTTGTACCTGGTAGGTTCGTTGATAATTTGTGTGAGATTGAGGGCATCTAGTTTAGGTTGTAGGTTGGCCAGGGTGTTAAGCATATCCCAGTTTAGGTCACCAAGCAGTCGAACTCTGAGGATAGATGGGGGGGGCAATCAGTTCCAAATGGTGTCCAGGGCACAGCTCGTGGCTGAGGGGGTCTGTAGCAAGCGGCAACAGTGAGAGACTTATTTCTGGAAAGGTGGATTTTTAGAAGTAGAAGCTCGAACTGTTTGGGCACTGAACCTGGATAGTATGATAGAGCTCTGCAGGCTATCTCTACAGTGGAGTGCAACCCCAACCCCTTTGGCAGTTCTATCGGGACGGAAAATGTTGTAGTTGTGGATGGAAATTTCTGAATTTTTGGTGGCCTTCTAAGCCAGGATTCAGACACTGCTAGAACATCAGGGTTGGTGGAGTGTGCTAGCGCAGTGAATAACTCAAACTTAGGGAGGAGGCTCGGATGTTCGTGCAAAACAAGGCTTTTACGGTTACAGAAGTCAGCAAATGATAGCAGCCCGGGGAGTAGGAGTGATACTGGGGCTGCAGGGCCTGGGTTAGCCTCTACATCACCAGAGGAACAGAGGAGGAGTAGAATAGGATATGGCTAAAGGCACTGGTCTTCTAGTGCGTTGGGTACATAGAATAAACGGGGCAGATTTCCAGGCGTTGTAGAATAGATTCAGGGCATTATGTACAGACAAGGATATGGAAGGATATGAGTAAGTTGGGTAAACCTAAGCGTTGGGTAAAGATGAAAGAGATAGCATCACTGGAGGCACCGATTGAGCCGGTCTCCGCGTGTATTGGGGGGGTGGGAAAAGGATCTATCTGAGGCAGGTTGGCCGGGACTGGGGGCTCTACATTGAAAAAGTACAGTTAGAACTAATCGAAACAGCAATAGGTGAGGCATATTGACATGGGAGATAGGCACAAAAGCAGTCACAGGTGTTATTCGAGAGAGGTAAGACAACAGCTGGTAATGGCGACAAAAGGTTGGGCCGAGGCTAAACGGAATAAATAGGACAGGGTGGGGCACCATATAAAGGAACAGTCCAGCAGGCATCAGCTGTGTGGCGGAGTGATCATCGGTCCAGTGTACAGCAATAAGTATAGTTAACTATTTAAATTAACTTTTCAGGTGACTACCTCATGATAGTTGCGTCAATTCAAATCTGGTATTCTAAAAATAGACTAGTATTTTAATTAATGCAAAACACTTCAATGGTAAATATGATGTTCATATATGGGGGTCCACTGATACCACGCAGGGGCAGTCAGAGAGCTAAGCCATTGTTCTAAGTTCTTCCTAAAATACTCTGACAGTGATAGTTCCGCTCCCTGCTGGGCCATATCAAGTAGAGACTGAGCGTGGTTTAGACTTACTCAGCCTATCCTTTGGCGCACAGGCTGGTCCCAGCCCCTTGGCGCTTCACTGTTGCCAGGTGTAAGTTGTTTTGCAACTTGTCCAGAGAGTTGGCACTTTTGCAGTACAAGTCCTTGGCGCGGTTTAACAAAGAGGCAGTGTCAATCCTTATCTCCCCCTACTCCCTAGCGGCTCCTCCCATGAATCACAGCTTGTTATGTTAAGCAGTCTATATCAGTACAGCACCAAACCTTTTATGTTTAATCATTAATGCTTTTCTTATTAAGCGAACAGCACATCTACAATATAAGAGAATCATTTCCCACAACAGGATGGGGTACCGTATAAAGGAACAGTCCAGCAGGCATCAGCTGTGTAGCTGAGTTATCATAAGGTCCAGTGAACAGCAATAGGTGAGTCCGGGGAGCAGTTCAGTGGTCAAGTGGTGCTACGCTACAGGCGAGTTGGAGGCACTGCTGTTGTTGCGTGTGCTGCGCCCGGGGGGCTAGCAGATGGATCTTGGTGGTCGTCGTGGCGGGAAGCCTGTTGAAACCACATCAGGCGATTACGTCAGGCAGACCAGTCGTGATGGATCGGCGGGGCTTCGTGTCGACACTAGGAGGTCCCGTCCGGTTGACAGAGAGGTAGATAGCGGGAGATGGGCCTGAGGCTAGAGGCTAGCTCAAGGCTAACTGGGGTTAGCTTCAGGACAGTGGTGATTAGCCAACCATGACAACAGCCATTCGGTTGCAGCTCGCTAGTTGCGATGATCCGGTGTTAAGGTCCAGTGATTCCAGTGATTCCGGCAGAATATCCGATATGCTCTGGAGTCGATAGCATGCTGTGCCCAGACTGGCGATTATTGTCCAGGCTAGAGCTGGTTGGTAGGTAGTGCGGGCCGCGACAACGGACAATGGTGAAGACCGCTAACAGTGGCTAATAGCAAGTAGCTAGATAGCTGGCTAGCTGGCTAGTTTCAGCCAGAGGTTCTGGATAAAAATGTATGAAGAAATAATAGAATCCGTTCCACATTGGGTGGGCGGGTTGCAGGAAAGGTATATTTAGTTAAAGGATGGAAAGTGAGATTGAGAAATATATACGAAAAAGACAAAAAATAAAATAAAAAGACAGGCTATTTACATGGGACTACAGAAAACACGACCACACTGCTATGCCATCTTGGATCAATGGATGCAAGGACTGACCATCAATGACATCACCATTATAGTTTTAACCATGTTGAGGCGATACAGTGTTGGTTTACATTTACATTGTTTCTAAACATTGGAGTAAAAAAAAGCTTATTTTGGGATCTGATGGGAGTACGACAGTTGAACTAAGCTCATTAGGCATGTGTTATATTCTTCAAGAATCAATGGATATATATAAATAATTTAAAAGTCCAAATATGGATGTAGCAACTGCAGGTTTCACCTTTAACACCACACATCAGTTCAACAACTGCAGGGTTTGTGCCTCTGTTTTTAAGACAGTACTTACTAGTGTTAATCAGGGCCCGGTTTCTCAAAACCATCTTACTGCTAATTCATCATTAGAACCATTGGATGCCTTAAGATGCCTTTGGGAAACCGGAACCAGATATCCAGTCTTCCTAAAACTCACTAGCTTCTAGAACTCTGGTCTTCCTAAAACTCACTAGCTTCTAGAACTCTGGTCTTCCGAAAACTCACTAGCTTCTAGAGCTCTGGTCTTCCTATAACTCACTAGCTTCTGACCTTCTGAGTCGTCCTAAAACTCACTAGCTTCTAGAACTCTGGTAGTCCTAAAACTCACTAGCTTCTAGACACTGGTGCAAGTCCTAAAACTCACTACTTCTAGAACTCTGGTCGTCCTAAAACTCCCTAGCTTCTAGAGCTCTGGTGGTCCTAAAACTCACTAGCTTCTAACCTCTGGTCTTCCTAAAACTCACTAGCTTCTAGAACTCTGGTCTTCCTAAAACCCACTAGCTTCTAGAACTCTGGTCTTCTAAAACTGACTAGCTTCTAGAACTCTGGTCTTCCTAAAACTCACTGGCTTCTAGAATCCTCTGGTCTTCCTAAAACCCACTAGCTTCTAGAACTCTGGTCTTCCTAAAACTCACTAGCTTCTAAAACTCACTAGCTTCTAAAACTCTGGTCTTCCTAAAACTCACTAGCTTCTAGAACTCTGGTCTTCCTAAAACTCACTAGCTTCTAGAACTCTGGTCTTCCTAAAACTCACTAGCTTCTAAAACTCACTGGCTTCCTAGAACTCTGGTCTTCCTAAAACTCATTAGCTTCTAGAACTCTCGTCCCCTTGGAGCAGAGCCCAAACAAAACTCATCTCAATACAGAAAAAACGTGCAGTCAAAATAAATTGCATGATCCATGACAGCGCACTGGCTAAATGCAAAACTCAAATCGTTTTGACTGCCTCCCACCCTGAGACAATCAGCAGCCAAGTTGTCCTTACCACGGACATGTCTAATTTCAAAGAAACTCCTGCAATATCCGTAGTAACTTTCCACCTCACTGCGGAGCTTCTCTCTCTTTTCAGGGTTCTCTCGATAGGCATGTTGTTGGATGGGGGCGAGTCCCCAACGTCATACTCTAGTACATTTGGGTTGGCGCATCTGAGAATGAACCCTGATATTCTACAAGCAGTGCAACAATGTCAATATAATTGTACCCCAAAATGGTCAGTTCGATTTGCATAAATTATGATTACCTAAATGTTGCATGAATTGTAAATAGGAAATATCAAAACAGAATAGTCAACCCTTTGTTAATATGTTTGGCAATAATTCACTTAATGGTGAGGCATTGAATAATTAAAAATGTATATTTTGTCAGGCTGGATGTTTGAAATATGAGTAGGTTATTTGAGTCGTGCTTCTTCAGTAGTGGAATAAAGACAAGTAGCGCGCGAATGTTGTAAAGAAATGCTGAGTGATGTAAGATTGTTAATCAAACTGATTATAGACCAATTTATTATGCCTGCGTCCATGTTTATAGGCTGCAAGTGCGTTGAAATTAAGTTGTTGTCAAGTCGTTGAAAAAAAGCGACCTGAAAATACATATTTTCAACTAAAACAATGTAAACTCAGCAAAAAAAAAGTCCTCTCACTGTCAACTGCGTTTATTTTCAGCAAACTTAACATGTGTAAATATTTGTATAAGACATAACAAGATTCAACAACTGAGACATAAACTGAACAAGTTCCACACACAAATAATGTGCTCCCTGGGGGGTCCAAAATCCCAAAGTAACAGTCAGTATCTGGTGTGGCCCACCAGCTGCATTAAGTACTGCAGTGCATCTCCTCCTCATGGACTGCACCAGATTTGCCAGTTCTTGCTGTGAGATGTTACCCGACTCTTCCACCAAGGCACATACAAGTTCCCAGACATTTCTGGGGGGGTGGCCTAGCCCTCACCCTCCGATCCAGCAGGTCCCCAGGCGTGCTCATTGGGATTGAGATCGGGTTCTTCTTCACTGGCCGTGACAGAACACCGACATTCCTGTCTTGCAGGAAATCAGGCATATTTCTTTTGGTGTTTTCCAGAGTCAATAGAAAGGCCTCTTTTGTGTCCTAAGTTTTCATAACTGTGACCTTAATTGCCTACCATCTGTATGAAGTCTTAACGACCGTTCCACAGGTGCATGTTCATTAATTATTTATGGTTCATTGAACAAGCATGGGAAACAGTGTTTAAACCCTTTACAATGAAGATCTGTAGAAGTTATTTTGTTTTTACAATTGATCTTTGAAAGACAGGGTCCTGAGAAAAGGGGACGTTTCTTTTTTTTGCTGAGTTTATATTGGACATCAGGCTACAGTCTTCTTTTCAATGTCTTTTCATAGACATTTTTGCTTCGTGAGGAAACCTCAATGTCAAAACACAGTTTTTAACATGTCCAAATCAATAACCAATATGCAAAAACAGTTTGTGATATATTGAAAACCGAAACCTAAACTGTACTATCTACACCAAATGTGCCACAATAATCATATTAAAACAAGCACACCTTATAAACTTGCACAAGCACCAACAATAAGTCACTGATATCGATTATGGGGAGATCAGGTTGTACCTGACTGTTGAAACTAACACAACTAAAAAAACACATGAAAATAGGAGATATCTTTTACCTCACTGGTCAGAGGACAATTTGTAGAAAACAGCTAGCTACATTTTGATTCAAGTGGGTTGCCAACAAGGTAAGTGTAAAAACTTTTTTCTTTCACTTTTGTTAAATCACATAATACTCTTCTCTTTCAATTCCAGAGCCTGATTTTTCCCAGAGGCTAATATCCATATCATGCTGAAATAAATTGAACAGGGAAACGTTTAGGGTTATACATTGTGATATTAATTAAAATACTCCTACTACAATGTTAAAACAATGTACATTGTGACATTATTTCATTGATATCATGAAACAACTCCTTCATGTATGTGTTTTTCTGATGTTTGATCAGAGATATTTTATCAAAGTATCTGCTTGTCACATGATCACAGCTCTGTGTCTTCTCTCCTGTGTGAGTTCTCAGATGTACTATAAGGCCACTTGACTGCATAAAACTCTTCCCACAGTGAGGAAGGTACAGCTATACGGTTTCTCTCCTGTGTGTGTTCTCTGGTGTATCTTCAGATGGCAAGATGCAACAAAACTCTTCCCACGTGAGTACAGCTATAAAGCTTTCTCTCTCCTGTGTGTGTTCTCTGGTGCACTATCAGGGAGTTTGACCACAGTAAAATCTCCCACATTGAGTACAGCTATATGGTGATTTCTCTCCCTGTGTGTGTTCTCTGGTGTGATTTTAAACCCTCTTAAATAACTAAAGTCTTTCCACAGTCCAGAGCAGTCGTAAGATTTCTCTCCTGTGTGTGTTCTCAGATGTACTTTCAGGCGCTTGAAGTCGTAAAACTCTTCCCACATTCGATCACAGCTTGGGGTTTCTCTCCTGTGTGTGTTTCTCAGATGTACATTCAGCGCTTGAATTAGTAAAACTCTTCCCACAGTGATCACAGCTATAAAGGTTTCTCTCCTGTGTGTTCTCAGATGTACTGAATCAGGGAGCTTGACAAGTAAAACTCCTCCCACGTTGATCACAGCTATAAGGTTTCTCTCCTGTGTGTGTTCTCTGGTGCACTATCAGGGAGCTTGACCGAGTTAAACTCTTCCCACAGTGATCACAGCTATAAGATTTCTTTCCTGTGTGTGCCTACGCTGGTGTATTTTAAGTTCTGATAAAGACTTGCAAGCGTTTCCCACAGTCAGAGCAGGAGTAGAGATTTTACTTCCCAGTGGGTCTCAGATGTTTTTTAAGGTGTTCTGATCTGGAAGAGACCTTTCTGCCTTGTCAGCATCATTGTTGAGGCTCCCAGAGGATCCACAATAGCCGCGTCTGTCTCCTGTGTGAGCGACAAAGTCAGACAGATGGTTAAAGAACCACAACATGAAAAACACACTGTTTATTTGAGGTAAGGTGATACCCAGAGCGTACCCATGAGGTGCAACAACTGACATCTTTAATTATTTGACAATTGTCTTAAGACAGTCAAGTGAGCAACAAGTCATATTTTGTCTTGTTTTTCAGATTAGTAGTAACATCGATGATTCTAGGCTCGAAATAAGTTATTAAAGTTGTTGAAATCCTAAGCAGAGTGCCAGGCGACTTTTACTCTCCAATATAGGACCCTTTCTGTGTTTGCTGTTTGTTGCTATGTACAACACAATTTAACTCATAGAAACTCCTCCATGCTAATAACCGCTAGATATGGATGTAGTATATCTGAACTCCTCCATGCTAACCTCTAGTTATGGATGTAATAATTATCTGTACTCCTCCATGCTAATAACCTCTAGTTATGGATTTAGTATATCTGAACTCCTTCATGCTAATAACCTCCTAGTTATGGATGTAGTATATCTGAACTCCTCCATGCTAATAACTCATTATGGATGTAGTATATCTGAACTCCTCCATGCTAATAACACTCTAGTTATGGATGTAGTATATCTGAAACTCTCCATGCTAATAACCTCTAGTTATGGATGTAGTATATCTGAACTCCTCCATGCTAATAACCTCTAGTTATGGATGTATTACAGTTTGATTACAGTTTATCATTTAGCAGACGCTCTTATCCAGAAGCGACTTACAGTTAGTGAATACATATATTTTTTTATACTGGCCCCGTAAGAATCAAAACCCACAACCTGGCGTTGCAACGCCATGCTCTATCAACTGAGCTACATCCCCTGCCCGGCCATTCCCTTCCCTACCCTGGACCGACGCTGGGCCAATTGTCTGCGCCGCCCATGGAGTCTCCCGGTCGCGGCCGGCAGCCAGAGCCTGGATTTGAACCAAGGATCTCTAGTGGCACAGTTAGCACTGCGATGCATTGCTTGTAAAGACCACTAAGCCACTCCCAGGACTAGTATATACTCCTCCATGCTAATAACCTCTAGTTATGGATGTAGTATATCTGAACTCCTCCATGCTAATAACCTCTAGTTATGGATGTAGTATATCTGAACTCCTCCATGCTAATAACCTCTAGTTATGGATGCTGGTATATCTGCATGGGGCAAAAAATGGTGAGCAAGATTTTGGTTTTTTTCACAATGTATTCTGAATATTACCACACATTATCAGAGCAAGATCGGGAGTGCTATGGAAATCACATTAAGCTCTGTGTAAGTAAATAAACTTGGGTGCCTTTGCACACTAAGTGTATGGCAAACTGACCCATAACTTCACTAACAATAACATACAGTACCAGTCAAAAGTTTGGACACAGCTTCTCATTGAGGGTTGTTCTTTATTTTTAATATTTTCTACATTGTAGGACAATAGTGAAGACATCAAAACTATGAAATAACA
>NW_025536500.1:0-25000 GCF_020615455.1 Coregonus clupeaformis
GCCTGGCTGCGCAGTCTGCGTTCCAATTCAACCCAAAGGTGTTCGATGGAGTTGCAAAGGTAAGGGGATCTATGCAGGCATTGTCATTTGCTGAAACAGGAAAGGGCCTTCCAAACTGTTGCCACAAAGTTGGAAGCACAGAATCATTCTAGAATGTCATTGTATGCTGTAGCGTTAAGATGTCCCTCCACTGGAACTAAGGCCTATCCCGAACCATGAAAACATTTGCCCCAGACCATTATTCCTCCTCCACCAAGCTTTACAGTTGGTACTATGCATTCGGGCAGGTAGCGTTCTCCTGGCATCCAGTCGGCCGACACTTGGCTCCCGACGTACAATTCTTGTGCTGACGTTGCTTCCATAGGCAGTTTGGAACTCGGGGTAGTGGTTAATGGGTGTCGCAAGCTGAGCACAGACGACTTCAGCACTCGGCGGTCCCGTTCTGTGAGCTTGTGTGGTCTACCACTTCGCGGCTGAGCTGTTGTTGCTCCTAGACGTTTCCACTTTACAATAAAATTACTTACAGTTGACCGGGGCAGCTCTAGCAGGGCAGACATTTGACGAACTGACTTGTTGGAAAGTGGCATCCTTTGACGGTGCCACGTTGAAAGTCACTGAGCTCTTCAGTAAGGCCATTCTACTGCCAATGGAGATTGCTCAACGTCTGTCAGCAACAGTGAGCTATGTCAAGAAAGTATTTAAACCACATTATTCAGACCCCTTGGATTTCTTCACATTTTATTGTGTTACAAAGTGGAATTAAAATGGATTTCGTTTTCATTTTTTGTCAACCATCTACACAAATTACTCTGTAAAGTCACCTTTGGCAGTGATTACATCTGCAAGGCTTTCTGGGTAAATCTATAAGAGCTTTGCACTCCTGGATTGTGCAATTTTGGCCATTATTATTTTCAAAATTATTCAATCTCTGTCAAGATGTTGGGGATCGTGGCTAGACAGCAATGTTCAAGTCCTGCCATACATTTTAAAGCAGATTTAAGGCAGAACTGTAACTTAGAACATTCACTGTCTTCTTGGTAAGCAACTCCAGCGTAGATTTGGCTTTTGTAGGTGTTGTTGTCATGAGCCCTCTCACTCCACCGGGTTACCACCTTAATTGGTTTCACTATCTTCCACTCTGCTCCACCTCCCTCTCTCTACTCCAGCCTAACTAGCTCCACCTGTCCCTGCTCTGCTGCGGGCTCTAATTACTCTGCCAAAAGCTAAAGCTTGCATTACCCACTAAACTCTCCCATTTAAGGCCCTGTCTTTAGCTCTCCGGTGTCAGATCGTCTGCAAAGCTCACACCCCGGAACCTGTTTGCTGGCGCTCTCTGGCTCACCCTGGTTTTGTGACCCCCGGACCTGCCTGGCTCTTTGGATACTCTTCTGCCTCAGGAGATCCAGACCTGCTTCTGCCATTACGACTCCTGACTACTCTTCAATCCCGGTAACTCTGATCAGCCTTCTGCCTTGCTACTACGTATTTTGTTTCCCCTGAACTGTACTGCTGCCTGTTTTCATCCGCCCGTTGTGTCTGTGTTTCCTCTCCCCCAGGACTTCTGGACCACCTACCACCGCGTCATCGGACGCTATCGCTGCCACTGGGGGGAGGCACAGACCCAGCCTCGGACGGGATACCCCCTGGAGCCTTCACTCACTCCCCTACATCCCTTTCCCCTAGTTTAAATAAACTTTCTGGTGTGACGCAATTGTGGTCCTCTTGTCGTCTGTCTGAACCGTGACAGTTGTAGGTTATTGTCCTGCTGAAAGGTGAATTCCTATCCCAGTCTCTGGTGTAAAGTAGACTGAAGCAAGTTCTCGCATACCATGATGCAGCCACCAACATGCTTGAAAATAAGGAGGCATTTACTCAGTGATGTGTTGTGTTGAATTTGCCCCAAACGTAAGGCTTTGCATTTACGCCAAAACGTATATTCCTTTGCCATGTTCTTTTTTTCAGTATTACTTTAGTGCCTTGTTGCATACAAGGTGAATTTTTTTGAAAATATTTTTGTTCTGTATATTTGTATTCTTCTTTTCACTCTGTCATTTAGATCATTATTGTGGAGTCACTACAATGTTGTTGATCCATCCTCAGTTTTATCCCATCACAGCCCGTTGGTAACTGTGTATTTTGTTTTAAAATCACCAATCGGCCTCATGGTGACATCACTAACAGTTTCCTTCCTCTCATGCAGCTCAGTTCAGAAGAACGACTGCATCTTTGACGTGTCTGGGTGGTTTAATACATCATCCACAGCATATTTATTAACTTGACCATCCTTAAAGAGATATCCAATGTCTGATTGGTATTATTGTTACCCATCTACCAATCACTGCCCTTCTTTATGAGGATTTCGAAAAAACTCCCTGGTCTTTGTAGTTGAATCTGTGCTTTATATTCAAAACTTGACTGAGGGGCCTTACATATGTTATATGTATGAAGGGACATGAGAAGGGTTAATCAAATTTTAAAAAACATGTAAACCCGCTATTATATCACGTAACTTATTATGTGATTTGTGTAATGAAAACATTCTTCCTTTGTTCACTTTGACATTACATTTACATAGTATTTTGTGTAGATTTTTTTACAAAAATGACAATTAAATCTATTTTAATCCCACTTCATAAGAATCCCAAGGGTCTGAGTACTTTTGCAAGATCTGCACTGTATTTGAATGAGCTATGAAGAATACAGTATCATAAATAAGAATCCAGTATTTAATCCACTATATAAATGAGAATCCACTATATAATCCACTACATAAATAAGATTCCGGTATATAATCCACTATATAAATAAGAATATACTATAATCCACTTATAAATAAGAATACCACTATATAATCCACTACATTAATAAGAATCCGGTATATAATCCACTACATTAATAAGAATCCGGTATATAATCCACTATATAAATAAGAATCCGTTATATAATCCACTATATAAATGAGAATCTGGTATTTAATCCACTATATAAATAAGAATCCGGTATATAATTCACTATATAAATAAGAATCCAGTATATAATCCACTACATTAATAAGAATCCGGTATATAATCCACTACATTAATAAGAAACCGGTATATAATCCACTATATAAATAAGAATCCGTTATATAATCCACTATATAAATGAGAATCTGGTATTTAATCCACTATATAAATAAGAATCCGGTATATAATCCACTATATAAATAAGAATCCGGTATGTAATCCACTATATAAATAAGAATCCGTTATATAATCCACTATATAAATGAGGAATCTGGTATTTAATCCACTATATAAATAAGAATCGGTATATAATTCACTATATAAATAAGAATCTGTATATAATCCACTATTTGAATCATAATCTGATATATAATCCACTATATAAATAAGTATCCGGAATATAATCCACTATATAAATAAGAATCCGGTATGTAATCCACTATATAAATAAGAATCCACTATATAATCCACTACATTAATAAGAATCCGGTATATAATCCACTATATAAATAAGAATCCGTTATATAAGCCACTATATAAATAAGAATCTGGTATTTAAACCAATATATAAATAAGAATCCAGTATATAATCCACTATATAAATAAGAATCTGGTATTTAATCCATTATATAAATAAGAATCCACTATATAATCCACTACATTAATAAGAATCCGGTATATAATCCACTATATAAATAAGAATCCGTTATATAATCCATTATATAAATAAGAATCTCCACTATATCCTGGACTGGATCCTGGACTTCCTGACGGGCCGCCCCCAGGTGGTAAAGGTAGGTAACAACACATCTGCCATGCTGATTCTCAACACGGAGACCTTCAGGTGCGTGATCCAGTCCCCTTCTGTACTCCCTGTTCAGCGATGACTGCATGGCCAGGCAACGACTCCAACACCAACATTAAGTTTGCCCACCGACACAACAGTGGTGGCCTGATCACCGAGGAGGAGGAGGTCAGGGAGACCTGGCCGTGCGGTGCCAGGATAACAACCTCTAAATCTAACATATAGGACTCTAAATCTAGTGTATAGGACTCTAAATCTAGTGTATAGGACCTGTTTCAAATGATCACTTTTACTCTCTACATAGTTACTTCATATGCACAGTTATTCTTACTATAAAATCATATTATATAAAATAATGGCACAGGACATATCTTGTCTGCTAAATGAACTAGCCTATAGCCTATGGCATGGCACATTGCCAGATAACACACAGTATGCCAACTCGTATTCTGTTCTTCTGAAATACATGTTCTTCATATCATAATGTTTCTTTAGACCTGCCTAAAATAAATAATGGTTTTATTGTGATGGTATATATTAAATGAATTTATTAGATTTTTTAAATGTAGATGTATCAAAAGGCACGCATCCGCAGCAACTTGAATGCTTGGAGGCCTCGAGATGCTAAACGTGTTAATGTCGAATTGTAGTCAATTACAGTGAGACGACAGGTCATTTGCATGGCAATAACGTTCTGACAAATCCAGCCCTAGTCAGACCAATGTTGCTAAACCACCATAGGCGGGGGAGGAGCAGAATTGGTGCAAAATCTGATTTGGTCGAAGGGTGGGCGGGGGAGAGACTTGTAACCATCACGGAAGGGAGAATAACAGTGATCAAACGTCTTCTCTCCACGTGTGGCATAGGCGATGTGTTGTTGAAATTCTTGGAGAATGTCCCTCAGATTTCCATTATTAAAGTCCCCAGCAACAACTAATGCGGCCTCAGAAGGTGCGGTTTCCAGTTTGGCTCAAAGTCCCATATAGTTCCTTGAGTGCTGCCATGCTGTCGGCTTGAGGGAGAGAGCACATCAAAGAGAAGCATTGCTTAATCAATCGAAAGAAAGACGATCAAGCGCCGGCATCCATGGAATCATTCAACTGTGGTGTGATCGTATTATGAAGTTTAAACAAGGTTGGTTTGAAAGTAAAGGTAATGTAATTACAAAAAGAGATTAAGTCTTTCAACACTGGGTCTGTTTCCTTGATTGCAGTGACATTGGTCTGTTTGTGCTTTAAGCATGCTCTGAAAACTTCAGAGTGCCTGAACGTTCAAACATTGATCAAGCCTTGTTGTAATCTTTCATCAATCTTAAAGAGCAATCTCAGAGCTCTTAATCCAATATCTCTCTTTGTTATTCCCCCTCTCTCTCTCTGTAATATTTCCTGTTGCATTACACATTCCTTTTTGAAAACATGTATTTATGTTTTTATCAAGCTGCTAGTTTTTGACTTAAGAAAGACTGACTCGTGCAACACCCCAGAGAGAGAGAGAGAGAAGAGAGAGAGAGAGAGAGACAGAGACAGAGAGAGAGGGGGGAGAGAGAGAGAGGGGGGAGAGAGACAGAGAGAGAGAGGGGAGAGAGAGAGAGAGAGGTCTGTTCTCTCTCTTTGTTCTGATTAATCTCAACAATCCTGTTTCTAATCTCTCTCTCTACAGCCCTGAATCTCCTCTCCAATCAAAGTCAGCTTCCCACCCAGCATGGGATCCCCTTTCCAATCCTCAGCCATGAAATCACAAAAGATGAAGACATTAAGCTCAGGGAAGACAATGGAGGCATTCCGAATGGCACCCTATTCCCTATATAGTGCATTATATTTTACCAAGGCCTGTAGGGAATAGGGTGCCATTCGGGAGACAGACAACCTTGCTGTTACACAACATCTTACAGTTTTTTCCAACTGCTTACACACAAAATCTTTTCATGTCACACGATTTTTGAAACCTCTCACTCAAAGTGCAAACTACACACAAAATCTCAAAACCATAAGCTATTTCTCAGCCTTTGACTCAGTTGTCAATTGCATAAAACACTTTTTTCAAAACACTACACACAATTCTCTACCTAAAAACACAAAAATCTAACAGGAAGTGACTTGCTTTCCTTTTCCAAACACAACCAATCAAAATGCTACACTTATTCACCAGGTCAAATACACACTCCTCACATGTTCAAACACTAATTGCTAACTGATCACTAACCAATCACTGCTTTACTGTGGTATAGGCCTATAAATAGGTCAAAGGTCAGATTACCTGTTTTGAACAATGGATGCCAACAATGGACAGAGCAAGAGGAGTAGGAGGGAGAGGCAGGGGACAACAACGAGGACAAATTCAAAGACAAATAGTTGGAAGAGGAGGAGTAGGAGGTAGAGGAAGAGGAAGAGGAAGAGGAAAGAGAAGAGGACTTCGAGGGCAAAGAAGAGAAGGAAGGAGAGCCATCTCTGATAGAGATTAGGGCAACACTTGTTGATCATGTGATCAACCACGGTTTGACCATGAGAGAGGCTGGACTGAGAGTCGGCAGCCCAACTTGAGTCGATTGACAGTGGAGCAGTCCATAATTGAACCTTCAGAAATGAGAACAGGTATGCAACTATCTAATTACTATTTTAGCATTACAGTAATGTACTGTAAAATACGATGACTGCATGTGTGCATAAACATTTGTAACTCTAAGCCATCCATTTACTGTACTGCATTGAATGAATGAGTTTGGTTATCATGCTGTACTACATTTTTGTGTACATTGTTTACAGTTCCTATGCTGAACACATACTGTGTTTGAATTCTGTACAGAGGTGGAAAGGCAAAGACATCATGGAGGACGAGGGACGCTTGTTTACAGATGTACAAGAGATTGCAATGTATAAATATGGTTTTGGCCAACAATGCAATTAGGATTTGAGAGATAAGAGAGCATATCTTGAATAATGACTATCATATTTAACAACATCAATGCTGTAAGCCTGTCAACCACTACAACGCATCTCCAATGGCACCAGTGACTAGGATAAACAACACAAGGTGCCATTTGAGAGAAACTCCTGACAGAGTCAATAATCTGCGACATGACTTTGTAGAGGTATGTATGCAACACTCCTTCCAGTACTTCAGGGACATACCATATTTACTCATCTGTATATCACTTTGTCTGTTACAGAGAGTATTGGAGATGGATGCCCATGTACATTTATTTATGTGGATGAGGTTGGCTTCAACCTCATCAAAACCAGGCGCTCGGTGAATAAAATGTAATAGGACAGAGGGCAATTACCAATGTCCCTGGACAAGTATGGGGGTAAAATAACTATGTGTGCTGCCATCAGCTCCAAATTCGGGTCCTCCATCACAATGCCACATCAGTCCGTATAACAACGGCCACATCCTCACTTTTCTGGATGCAATTTACACAATGCTTTGTCCCTGATCAGATCAGAGCCTGCTAGATTTGTGGTTATATGGGACAATGTTAGTTTTCACCTGGCTGTTCTGGTCCCAAACTGGTTTGCCACCCATCCACAATTTGTAGTTTTGTACCACCCCCATATTCACCTTTTCTAAATCCCATAGAGGGAATTCTTCTCAGCCTGGCGCTGGAAAGTGTATGATTGCCAACCCTATGCCCCGCATGCCGCTTCTCCAGGCAATGGAGGACGAGATGTGGGGCATAGAGGTTGCCTCTGTCCAAGGTTGGATACGCCATTGCTGAGGAGATACTTCCTCGATGTTTGGCAAGAGAAAACGTATCTTGTGATGTGTGGACGAATTGTTGTGACCCAGCCCGGAGAAGAGATGAAGCGTAGCTTAGCACTGGTGACTGCCCCCTACCATTTCCTGGACTGCACCCCCGGGACCCCCACACACAATTGTAATCTTTTACCGTATTCTAAGAAGTTACTTTGGTTTACATATGTTTATGGTTTTGTTTTATGCTACTGTATACAACAGTAATGTTTGGCCTAATAAATATTTTCTGTTTCTACATTGCATTGGTGTTTAGCAGTGTACTTGTTACCCCTCTCAGCAGATTACTTTCACTGTAGAACATTGTATTGAAATGTAGATATAAGCCTATGAAAGACCAAAGAGCTTTAGATTTAGAACAACAGTGTTGTATGGTATATCCAAAAATGTACTGTTATGAAAGAAGTGTTTGCCATTTGATGCAAATGCTTCATTCTGACATGTGTTTATGGCATTATGAATGCAGTGTTACATTTTAAAGGAGATGGAGGCATTTTGCATTTATGTGTGCAGTTTGGGAATTGTGTGTAGAGTTTTGAAAAAAGAGCGACATAGTTTTGAAAACGTGTGTGTAAGCAGTTGGAAAAAAACTGTAATGTCGTAGCCACAGAAATGAAAACAGTAACAGTACTTCTAAACCTTGAGAAATCTTGAGCAGTACATTTCTACGTTTTTACATTTTAAAATGTTTAATCATTTAGCAGACGCTCTTATCTAGAGCAACTTACAGTTAGTGCATTCATAGCTAGTGAGACAACAACGCATACAATCTTAGAAAGTACATTTTCCTCAATAAAAAGGAGTTATCAGAACAGTCAGTGGTAGGAGGAAAAGACAAAGTGCATTATTTATTTAGGGTTTCAGACATTTTCGGAAGATGGGCAGGGACTCCACTGTCCTGACGTTAGGGGGAAGCTTGTTCCACCATTGGGGTGCTAGGACAGAGAAGTCAGGGGGGAAGCTTGTTCCACCATTGGGCTGCCAGGACTGAGAAGTCAGGGGGGAAGCTTGTTCCACCATTGGGCTGCCAGGACAGAGAAGTCAGGGGGGAAGCTTGTTCCACCATTGGGCTGCCAGGACAGAGAAGTCAGGGGGGAAGCTTGTTCCACCATTGGGGTGCCAGGACAGAGAAGTCAGGGGGGAAGCTTGTTCCACCATTGGGCTGCCAGGACAGTGAAGTCAGGGGGAAGCTTGTTCCACCATTGGGGTGCCAGGGCGCAGAGAAGTCAGGGGAAGCTTGTTCACCATTTTGGCTGCCAGGACAGTGAAGTCAGTGGGGAAGCTTGTTCCACCATTGGGCTGCCAGGACAGAAAGAAGTCGTAAAGCGTTGTTCCACCATTAGCAGAGGAAGAGCTTACATTACACACAACAAGCTTAAGCAGTTTCAGTTCCTTACGTTGAGATGACCAGGTCGTGATCAACACTGAGTCACTGTGGCAGATTAATGAACACTACTGGAATTTACACTGGATAAAAATAAGTTGCATATTCACTGTACCCATCTGCCACAGTGATCAAGCAATGACCTCATAACCTACTGCACTGGAAGATTTCCACTGGATGCTTATTATATGCCAGACCACATTCCTGTAAAAAAGGCCAAATGAATGAACTGAACTGATCATCATAGACTGCAGACCTTCTCTCAGGGCTGGAGACAGCACCCTATAATTGAGACTGTAGGTTATGGCACTTCATTCATCCAGTTGATTTAGCGGGTGTCTGCATGCAAATGAACTAGACGAGAGCAGAGCCTCTACATCAAATTAAAGCAATAAGATGCAAGTCGAGCAAACAGCAGTTTTCCCATGTCTCTTCTGAAAGAGGCGGGTTGAGGGATTAGAGAGATTTGCTAGAGTGTGTGTGTGTGTGTGTGTGTTGTGTGTGTGTGTGTGTGTGTGTGTGTTTGTGTGTGTGCGTGTGTGTGTGTTTCTTACTTGAGTGCAGAGGAAGGAGCTTCTCCTCTAGACCCCGTAGCCCATAACAGACACTTTAAGTAGATAAAGATTAATATTTGCCTCCTCCTCTCTATCTCCCTCTGCCTCTCCTCTCTCCTCCTCTCTCCTCCTCTCTCCTCTCCTCCCCTCTCCTCTCCTCTCCCTCTCCTCTCTCCTCTCCTCTCCTCCTCACCTCTCTCCTCTCACCTCTCCTTCTCATCTCCTCTCTCCTCCTCTCATCTCATCTCCCTCCTGCTCACCTCTGTCTCTCTCTCCTCTCTCCTCCTCCTCTCCTCTCCTCTCCCTCTCCTCCCTCCTCTCTCCTCTCTCTCCTCCTCTCCTCTCCCTCCTCCTCTCCTCTACTCTCCACTCTCTCACCCTACTCTATTTCCACTTACTCTACTCTGCCTCTCGGCTCTGCCCTGCCTGGGAGGGAGGTAGGGGGTGGAGGGAGGCGGAGGGAGGGAGGTAGAGGGTGGGGTGTGGCGATGAGGGAGAGAGAGAGAGAGAAAAGAGAGACATGGGAGAAAGAAAGAGAGAAAGAGAGAGAGGGGAAGAGAGCGGAGAAGGGTGAGAGAGAGGGGGAGAGAGAGAGCGAGAGAGAGGGGGAAAGAGAGAGGTAAAGTGAGATGTGGTGCTACAGGGGGCATGTAAATCCTCCTGCCATATGAATTACCTTCACCTGGTCGATTCAGTGAGGCCAGCGGCTTCCCGTGACATTTACCTTGTTCAGCATATGACGCCTGGCCAGCACTCACTGCACGGGCAGGACAGACAGATCAACAGGGAGGAGAGGAGAGAGGGAGGAGAGAGGAGGAGAGAGGAGAGCTTTGCAGAATACTGTAGAATTGAGCTGAAAGTTGTAAAGGATTCTCCTGTAATTTGAAAATCAGAAGGTGAAAGTGTGTGACATGTCTCAAGCAGAGTCTGTTTTGTTGAGTTTGTTCTCTCTCTCTCTCTCTCTCTCTCTCTCTCTCTCTCTCTCTCTCTCTCTCTCTCTCTCTCTCTCTCTCTCTCTCTCTCTCTCTCTCTCTCTCTCTCTCTCTCTCTCTCTCTCTCTCTCTCTCTCTCTCTCTCTCTCTCTCTCTTTCTCCTCTCTCTCTCTCTCTCTCTCAGTTCATTGGCTCCCTCACACACAAAAGGATTGGCACCTGTACGTGATATCAGAGCAGCAGCAACACAGGACTGCAGTGAAGACTCATCTGCCAGACCCAGTGGCAAAGGTAAAGAAAATAAACATCCCTCCTCCCCAGGGTGTAAGACACTGGGCTTTGTTGTTGTAAGACACTGGGCTTTGTTGTTTGTAAGAGACTGGGATCGGCTGTTTGTAAGAGAGACTGGGATCGGCTGTTTGTTAGAGACTGGGATGTTGTTTGTTGAGACTGGGATCGGCTGTTTGTATAAAGAGACTGGGATCGGCTGTTTGTTAGAGACTGGGATCGGCTGTTTGTTAGAGACTGGGACTCGGCTGTTTGTAAGAGACTGGGATCGGCTGTTTGTAAGAGAGACTGGGATGGTGTTTTGGTAAGAGACTGGGATCGGCTGTTTGTGGGGGTGAGACTGGGATGGCTGTTTGCTAAGAGACTGGGGATGACTGTTTTTAGAGACTGGGATCGGCTGTTTGTTAGAGACTGGGATCGGCTGTTTGTGTGGGAGACTGGGATCCTGTTTGTTAGAGACTGGGATCCACGGCTGTAGAGACTGGGATCGGCTGTTTGTTAGAGACTGGGATCGGCTGTTTGTGAGACTGGGATCGGCTGTTTGGTGAGACGGGATCGGCTGTTTGTTAGAGACTGGGATCGGCTGTTTGGTGAGACTGGGATCGGCTGTTTTGCAAGAGACTGGGATCGGCTGTTTGTAAGAGACTGGACGATGGCTTTTGTGTAGAGACTGATCGCTGTTTGTAAGAGACTGGGATCGGCTGTTTGTTAGGAGACTGGGATCGGGCTGTTTGTAAGAGAGACTGGGATCGGCTGTTTGTTAGAGACTGGGATCGGCTGTTTGTTAGAGACTGGGATCGGCTGTTTGTAAGAGACTGGGATCGGCTGTTTGTTAGAGACTGGGATCGGCTGTTTGTAAGAGACTGGGATCGGCTGTTTGTAAGAGACTGGGATCGGCTGTTTGTTAGAGACTGGGATCGGCTGTTTGTTAGAGACTGGGATCGGCTGTTTGTAAGAGACTGGGATCGGCTGTTTGTAAGAGACTGGGATCGGCTTTGTTTGTTAGAGACTGGGATGGCTGTTTGTTAGAGACTTCGGGATCGCTGTTTGTAAGAGACTGGGATCGGCTGTTTCGTAAGAGACTGGGATCGGCTGTTTGTAAGAGACTTTGGGATCGGCTGTTTGTTAGAGACTGGGATCGGCTGTTTGTTAGAGACTGGGATCGGCTGTTGTCAGAGACTGGATCGGCTGTTTGTTGTATCTACTGCCATAATTGGTCAATGTCATCTGGGAGGGGGAAGGAGGGAGAGGGAGGGGGAAGGAAGGGGGAGAGGGGGAGGAGGGAGAGGGGGAAGGAGGGAGAGGGAGGGGAGGGGAAGGAGGGTGAGGGAGGTGAGGAGGGGGAGGAGGGGAGGGGGAGGAAGGGGGAAGGAGGGATGAGGGGGAGGGAGGGGGAGGGGGAGGGAAGGGGAAGGAGGGATGGAGGGGAAGGAGGGGGAGGAGGGGAGAGGGAGGGGGAGGGGGAATGAGGGGAGGGAATGACACAGAAATGCCCAGATAATGTGAAGCACTGCTAAATGTGAGAAAAGAGGAACCACCTCCATTCATCACCATCAGCCCCTCCAGTGGAGAGATGTGAGACCTCCGGTAAATATACCCATGTGTTGACCTGCTGTAAATATACCCATGTGTTGACCTCCCTGTAAATATACCCATGTGTTGGCCTCCTGTAAATATACCCATTTGTTGATCTCCACGTAAATATACCCATGTGTTGACCTCGTGTAAATATACCCATGTGTTGACCTCCTGTAAATATACCCATGTGTTGACCTGCTGTAAATATACCCATGTGTTGACCTCTGTAAATATACCCATGTGGGTAGACCTCTGTCAAATATACCGTGTGTTGACCTCCTGTAAATATACCCATTTGTTGACCTCGTAGTACCATACCCACGTGTGTTGACCTCCTGTAAATATACCCATGTGTTGACCTCTCGTAAATATACCCATTTGTTGACCTCCTGTTATATCCCCCTTCTGTTTTGTAGGGGATAGAAGAGCACCTACGCACACACCGCAGAAGACACAAAGAGCCCTTAAACGCTGGTTTCGGTCTAATTAAACCAGTAAACAGACGTCTTTGAGGTGATGCCACACTAAGTGAATATTTAAGCTGCTGCTATTTCATTTTACTACAGTCTCTTTATGCCAGTGTTTCCCTTATCAAGGCTAAGTACAGTGCAGAGCTACAATCACGTGAGTGTTGCTGTCTATGTCTAATTGTCTACATGCGAACAACTGTATTGGGGATATTCATTTCAATGAACCTTTTACTGCATTGCTCAAATCAGGGTCACTACAGATGATTATTGGTTGTCTTAAACAAATCTACTTTGAAACAAAGTACACCTCACACACATGGTTATGGGCTTAAAAAAGAAGACACCTGTACCATGTTAGATATAGAGTTGAAATGTATTACATTTTGAGTTTGCATCCCAATATTACACTGTATATACATCACAGAAGACTGAAATATAACAAAACCGTTTGACATAGAAACACCGATTTTTGTTGTAAAAAAATAAATAAATAAGACACATTATTACCTCTTAAGGATCGGACCCTTTTTTCCAATTTTTGCCTAAAATGACGTACAGTTGAAGTCGGAAGTTTACATACACCTTAGCAAAATACATTTAAATTCAGTTTTCACAATTCTGACATTTAATCCTAAGTAAAAATGTCCCTGTCTTAGGTCAATTAGGATCACCACTTTATTTTAAGAATGTGAAATGTTAGAAATAACAGTAGAAGAATGATTTATTTCAGCTTTTATTTCTTTCATCACATTCCATTGGGTCGGAAGTTTACATACCACTCAATTAGTATTTGGTGTAGCATTGCCTTTAAATAGTTTAACTTGGGTCAAACGTTTCGGTAGCCTTCCACAAGCTTCCCACAATAAGTTGGGTGAATTTTGGCCCATTCCTCCAATGACAGAGCTGGTGTAACTGGAGTCAGGTTTGTAGGCCTCCTTGCTCGCTTTGACAGCTTTCAGTTTTGCCCACACATTTTCTAGGATTGAGGTCAGGGGGCTTTGTGATGGGCACTCAATACCTTGACTTTGTTGTCCCCTTAAGCCATTTTTGCCACAACTTTGGAAAGTATGCCTGGGGTCATTGTCCATTTGGGGACCCATTTGTGACCAAGGTTTAACTTCTGACTGATGTCTTGAGATGTTGCTTTAATATATCACATCATTTTCCTTTCTCATGATGTCATCTATTTTGTGAAGTGCACCAGTCCCTCTGCAGTAAAAACACGCCCACAGCATGATGCTGCCACCCCGTCCTTCACGGTTGGGATGGTGTTCTTCGGCTTGCAAGCAACCCCCTTTTTCCTCAAACATTGTGACGATGTTCATTATGGCCAAACAGTTCTATTTTTGTTTCATCAGACCAGAGGACATTTCTCCAAAAAGTAAGATCTTTGTCCCCATGTGCAGTTGCAAACCGTTAGTCTGGCTTTTTTATGGCGGTTTTGGAGCAGTGGCTTTTTCCTTGCTGAGCCGGCCTTTCAGGTTGTGTCGATATAGGACTGCGTTTTACTGTGGACATAGATACTTTTTTGTACCTTACTGTTTCCTCCAGCATCTTCACAAGGTCCTTTGCTGGGCTTTGTTCTGGGATTGATTTGCACTTTTCAGCACCAAAGTACGTTAATCTCTAAGAGACACAACGCTGCGTCCTCCTTCCTGAACGCTATGACGGTTGCGTGGTCCCATGGTGTTGTATACTTTGCGTACTATTGTTTGTACAGATGAACTTGGTGCCTTCAGGCATTTGGAAATTACTCCAAGGATGAACCAGACTTGTGGAGGTCTACACTTTTCTGAGGTCTTGGCTGATTTCTTTGATTTCCCATGATGTCAAGCAAAAGAGGCACTGCGTTTGAAGGTAGGCCTTGAAATGATCCACAGGTACACTCCAATTGACTCAAATTATGTCAATTAGCCTATAAGAAGTTTCAAAGCCTGACATCATTTTCTGGATTTTTCAAGCTGTTTAAAAAAGCACAGTTCAACTTAGTGTATGTAAACTTCTGACCCACTGGAATTGTGATACAGTGAATTATAAGTGAAATAATCTGTCTGTAAACAATTGTTGGGAAAATTACTTGTGTCGTGCACAAAGTACAGTGGGGAAAAAAAGTATTTAGTCAGCCACCAATTGTGCCAAGTTCTCCCCACTTAAAAAGATGAGATGCCTGTAATTTTCATCATAGGTACACGTCAACTATGACAGACAAATTGAGGAAAAAAATCCAGAAAATCACATTGTAGGATTTTTTATGTAATTTATTTACAAATTATGGTGGAAAATAAGTATTTGGTCACCTACAAACAAAGCAAGATTTCTGGCTCTCACAGACCTGTAAAACTTTCTTTAAGAGGCTCCTCTGTCCTCCACTGGTTACCTGTTTACTGGCACCTGTTTTGAACTTGTTATCAGTATAAAAGACACCTGTCCACAACCTCAAACAGTCACACTCCAAACTCCACTATGGCCAAGACCAAAGAGCTGTCAAAGGACACCAGAAACAAAATTGTAGACCTGCACCAGGCTGGGAAAGACTGAATCTGCAATAGGTAAGCAGCGTTTGAAGAAATCAACTGTGGGAGCAATTATTAGAAATGGAAGACATACAAGACCACTGATAATCTCCCTCGATCTGGGGCTCCACGCGTGAATCTCACCCCGTGGAGGTAAAAATGATCAAAAGAACGGTGAGCAAAATCCCGAGAACCACACGGGGACCTAGTGAATGACCTGCAGAGAGCTGGGACCAAAGTAACAAAGCCTACCATCAGGTAACACTACGCCGCCAGGGACTCAAATCCTGCAATGCAAGACGTGTCCCCCCTGCTTAAGCCAGTACATGTCCAGGCCGTCTGAAGTGCATTTGGATGATCCAGAAGAGGATTGGGAGAATGTCATATGGTCAGATGAAACCAAAATATAACCTTTTTGGTAAAACTCAACTCGAATCATGTTTGGAGGACAAAGAATGCTGAGTTGCATCCAAAGAACACCATACTACTGTGAAGCATGGGGTGGAAACATCGTGCTTTGGGGCTGTTTTTCTGGCAAAAGGGACCAGGACGACTGATCCGTGTAAAGGAAAGAATGAATGGGGCCATGTATCGTGAGATTTTTGAGGTGAAAACCTCCTTCCATCAGCAAGGGCATTGAAGATTTAAAACGTGGCTGAGTCTTTCAGCATGACAATGATCCCAAACACACCGCCCGGGCAACGAGGAGTGGCTTCGTAAGAAGCATTTCAAGGTCCTGGGTGGCCTAGCCAGTCTCCAGATCTCAACCCCATAGAAAATCTTTGGAGGGGAGTTTGAAAGTCCGTGTTGCCCAGCGACAGCCTCAAAACATCACCGCTCTAGAGGAGATCTGCATGGAGGAATGGGCCAAAATACCAGAAACAGTGTGCGAAAACCTTGTGAAGACTTACAGAAAACGTTGTGACCTAAAGTCTTGCCAACAAAGTGTATATAACAAAGTATTGAGAAACTTTTGTTATTGACCAAATACTTATTTTCCACCATCATTTGCCAATAAATTCATTAAAAATCCTACAATGTGATTTTCTGATAATTTTTTTCTCATTTTGTCTGTCATAGTTGAGCGTGTACCTATGATGAAAAATTACAGGCCTCTCTCATCTTTTTTAAGTGGGAGAACTTGCACAATTGGTGGCTGACCAAATACTTTTTTTTCCCGCTGTAGATGTCCTAACTGACTTGCCAAAACTATAGTTTGTTAAAGAAATGTGTGGAGTGGTTGAAAAACAAGTTTTAATGACTCCAACCTAAAAGTATGTAACTTCCGACTTCGAATGTACCCAAATCTAACTGCCTGTGGAGCTCAGGACCTGAAGCAAGGATATGCATATTCTTGATACCATTTGAAAGGAAACACTTTGAAGTTTGTGGAAATGTGAAATTAATGTAGAGACTATAACACATTAGATCTGGTAAAAGATAATACAAACAAAAAACATGCATTTTCTATTATAATTTTATTTGTTGCATCGGTCTTTGAAATAAAGAGAAAGGCCAGACTCTGTATCAGGAGAATTCTACAGGAGAATGTCAGGCCATCCGTCTGTGAAATACGAAACTGAAGCGCAGCTGGGTCGCAGCAGAGACAATGATCCAAAACACACAATCAAGTCTACAGTCGTACTAAAAGTTATGAGAATGACACAAATATAAATTTTCACAAAGTCTGCTGCCTCAGTTTTTGTGATGGCAATTTGCATATACTCCAGAATGTTATGAAGAGTGATCAGATGGTGCAATGACTAATTGCCAAAGTCCCTCTTTGCCATGAAAAATTAACTTAATCCCCAAGAAACATTTCCACTGCATTTCAGCCCTGCCACAAAAGGACCAGCTGCCATCATGTCAGTGATTCTGTGACGTTAACTACGTGGTGAGAGTGTTGATGAGGACAAGCCCGGAGATCACTCTGTCATGCTGATTGAGTTAGAATAACAGACTGGAAGCTTTAAAAGGAGGGTGGTGTTGCAAATCATTGTTCTTCCTCTGTTAACCATGGTTACCTGCAAGGAAACACGTGCGTCATCATTGCTTTTTGACACAAAAAGGGCTTACAGGCAAGGATATTTGCCAGTAAGATTGCACCTAAATCAACCATTTATAATTACAAGCATTCCATAAGTGTCAAAGGCTTTTATTGACAATGACATTCAGTTTATGCAAAGAGTCAATATTTGCGTGTAGCTCAGTTAGTTCGATTCCCTGGGGAGACCAGTATGAAAACTGTAAGTCTCTCTGGATAAGAGCGTCTACTAAATGACTAAAATGTTTAAAAAAGTCGGATCATCAAAGAACTTCAAGGGAGAGAGGTTCAATTATTGTGAAAAAGGCTCCAGGGCGCCCAAGAAAGTCCAGCAAGCGCCAGGACCGTCTCCTAAAGTTGATTCAGCTGCGGGATCGGGGGCACCACCAGTGCAGAGCTTGCTCAGGAATGGCAGCAGGCAGGTGGAGTGCATCTGCACGCACGAGGGAGGCGAATACTTTTGGAGGATGGCCTGGTGTCAAGAAGGGCAGTGAGGAAGCCACTTCTCTCCAGGAAAACATCAGGGACAGACTGATATTCTGCAAAAGGTACAGGGATTGGACTGCTGAGGACTGGGGTAAAGTCATTTTCTCTGATGAATCCCCTTTCCGATTTGTTTGGGGCATCCAGGAAAAGCTTGTCCAGAGACAAAGTTGAGGCGCTACCCATCAGCCTGTGTCAGCGTGCCAACAGTAAAGCATCCTGAGACCATTCATGGCGTGGGGGGGTTGCTTCTCAGCCAAGGGAGTGGGCTCACTCACAATTTTGCCTAAGAACACAGTCATGAATAAAGAATGGTACCAACACATCCTCCGAGAGCAACTTCTCCCAACCATCCAAGAACAGTTTGGTGACGACCACTCAATGCCTTTTCCAGCATGTTGGAACACCTTGCCATAAGGCAAAAGTGATAACTAAGTGGCTCGGGAACAGAACATCAAAATTTTGGGTCCATGGCCAGGAAACTCCCCAGACCTTAATCCCATTGAGAACTTGTGGTCAATCCTCAAGAGGCAGGTGGACAAACAAAAACCCACAAATTCTGATAAACTCCAAGCATTGATTATGCAAGAATGGGCTGCCATCAGTCAGGATGTGGCCCAGAAGTTAATTGACAGCATGCCAGGCGCGGATTGCAGAGGTCTTGAAAAAGAAGGGTCAACACTGCAAATATTGACTCTTTGCATAAACTTAATGTAATTGTCAATAAAAGCCTTTGACCCTTATGGAATGCTATGTACATTATACTTCAGTACACCATAGTAACGTCTGACAAAGATATCTCATAACACTGAAGCAGCGAACTTTGTGAAGACCAATACTTGTGTCATTCTCAATACTTTTGACCACGACTGTAGGATTCTAGATGTAACTTGGATGTTGTCCACCCAGAATGCAGCAGTGTGTATGCAAAGTTTCAGACTGATCCAGTGAAGAATTACATCACTACACAATATTTTGTATCAAGTCTGCCAGGAGTTTTCCCAAATGTGCCTGAATTGGTTTTCAAGTACATAACTATAGAGACCATGCAAAAATACTATGGTAATACAACATTTAAGTTTGCACACTCCCTGGAATGTCATAAATGATGGATCATTAGCTTCCCTACAGAAAAAGACACTGACCTTCACACACACAGATGGCCGGCGGTGGGGTGGAGTCAGAGGTCAAAATCGTAGAACCCAGTTCCCTTCAATTGAATACCAAAAATTGTAAAAAAAAAAGTTTTTTTCAAGCAAAACTACACTACATTTTATCTCTGGGACCTCGGGATAACCAAATCAGAAGCAGAGATTACTCGAATGTAAGTACATTTTACCTTCAGAGGTGAATGTATCAAACCAGTTGCCGTGACAAAAAAGTGTTTTGTTGTTGTAAACTATCCTCAAACAATAGCATGGTATTTTTTTAGCTGTAATAGCTACTGTAAATTGGACACTGTACTTCGATTAACATGAATTAAAGCTTTCTGCTCCTTATAAGACATGTCTTTGTCCCGGAAAGTTGGATGTTGTTTACAAACACCATTCTAGTCACATATCGCATATTGAGCAACAACCATCCCGTATAAGGGACACCCGATCCCGTAGAGGTTAATGATGAAATATTGGAAAAATGCTAACATTCCACACGTAGAGGGCGAGGAGGCTTCCGGTCAGTGACTGCAGGAAAGTGCTACATGCAGACGTTTGTTTGGGCTAGAATCCCATTATGAGGGGGGATTTAGGAATAATATGCCGGAGGAGGAGGGGGGAACGTTATAGCTAAAACAACAACAGGACTTTCATGCCTTTAACTAATTAATAAACATCCTATAGAGTACATTTTAATGTCAATTACATTTAAAAGGGGGAAGTAAAAAAACAACAATGGGTTGGAAAAAAATCAAATAATGGAATATATTATTATGTATTATTGTTATATATACCAATTGATTCTTGTAGAATATAACTTATAAATGCTTCCTGAGTTTAGTTTATTGGTCTAACCAGAACCCAAAAGAAAAGCTTGTTTTATTCCAATATTTGAAAACAATGTAAATGTAAACAACCACTGTGAAGCCTGTCTCTCTGTCTCCCTGTCTCCCTGTCTCCCTGTCTCCCTGTCTCCCTGCTCTCCCTGTTGCCTGTCTCTCGTGTCTCTGTCTACCTGTCTCCCTGTCTACCTGTCTCCCTATCTGTCTCCCTGTCTCCCTGTCTACCTGTCTCCCCTGTCTCCCTGTCTCCCTGTCTCCCTGTCTCCCTGTCTCCCTGTCTACCTGTCTCCCTGTCTCCCTGTCTCCCTGTCTCCCTGTCTCTCTGTCTCCCTGTGTACCTGTATACCTTTCTCTCTGTCTCTCTGTCTCTCTGTCTCCCTGTGTACCTGTATACCTTTCTCCCTGTCTCCCTGTCTCCCTGTCTACCTGTATACCTGTCTCCCTGTTATTGCTGCTTTACTTTCAACCTGTGTTTTTCATGTGTTAATATGTTATTGTGGCAACAAAGAGACCTAACCTCAACCTCTCACTACACTAATGAATGCCTCTCAGCATGCTAGTCACTACACCAGTACACCACACACACACACACACACACACACACACACACACACACACACACACACACACACACACACACACACACACACACACACACACACACACACACACACACACACACACACACACACACACACACACACACACACACACACCCACACACACACACACCCACACACACACACACACACACACACACACACACACACACACACACACACACTAATCCCCTCCATCCTCCACGCCTCGCCCTCCTCTCTGTTCCTGGGCCGCACGTCGTCACCGTTTTACACCTGCTTAGCCCCCTGTCATCTAGCAAACCCTGTTACCCTCCATCCCCCACCCCTCCATCGATGGGGGCTGGTTGGATATGTAGAGGGTAGGAGGGGGGAGGGGGTGGTTGGATATGTGGAAGGGTAGGGGGTGGCTGGTTGGATATGTAGAGGGTGGGGGGGGCTGGTTGGATATGTAAAGGGTAGGGGGTGGTTGGATATGTAGAGGGTAGGGGGGTGGCTGAGTTGATATGTAGAGGGTGGGGGGCTGGTTGGATATGTAGAGGGGGTAGGAGGGGGCTGGTTGGATATGTAGAGGGTGGGGGGGTGGCTGGTTGATATGTAAAGGGTAGGAGGGGGCTGGTTGGATATGTAAAGGGTAGGAGGGGGCTGGTTGGATATGTAAAGGGTAGGGGGGGCTGGTTGGATATGTAAAGGGTAGGGGGGCTGAGTTGGATATGTATAGGGTAGGGGGGGCTGGTTGGATATGTAAAGGGGTAGGGGGCTGGTTGGATATGTAAAGGGTAGGGGGGGCTGGTTGGATATGTAAAGAGGGTAGGGGGGCTGGTTGGATATGTAAAGGGTAGGGAGGGGGCTGGTTGGATATGTGGAAGGGTAGGGGGGCTGGTTGGATATGTAGAGGGGTAGGAGGGGCTGGTTGGATATGTAGGAGGGTAGGAGGGGGGGGGTGGCTGGTTGGATATGTAAAGGGTAGGGGGGCTGGTTGGATATGTAAAGGGTAGGGGGGGTGGTTGGATATGTAGAGGGTGGGGGGGTGGCTGGTTGGATATGTAAAGGGTAGGAGGGGGCTGGTTGGATATGTAAAGGGTAGGGGGGCTGGTTGGATATGTAGAGGGTGGGGGGGGTGGCTGGTTGGATATGTAAAGGGTGGGGGGGCTGGTTGGATATGTAAAGGGTAGGGGGGCTGGTTGGATATGTAAAGGGTAGGAGGGGGCTGGTTGGATATGTAAAGGGTAGGGGGGCTGGTTGGATATGTAAAGGGTAGGGGGGCTGGTTGGATATGTAGAGGGTGGGGGGTGGCTGGTTGGATATGTAAAGGGTAGGGGGCTGATTGGATATGTAAAGGGTAGGGTGGGGGCTGGTTGGATATGTAAAGGGTAGGAGGGGGGCTGGTTGGATATGTAAAGGGTAGGGGGAGCTGGTTTGGATATGTAAAGGGTAGGGGGCTGGTTGGATATGTAAAGGGTAGGAGGGGGCTGGTTGGATATGTAGAGGGTAGGAGGGGGGTGGCTGGTTGGATATGCAAAGGGTAGGGGGGGCTGGTTGGATATGTAAAGGGGTAGGAGGGGGCTGGTTGGATATGTAAAGGGTAGGGAGGGGGCTGGTTGGATATGTAGAGGGTAGGGGGGCTGGTTGGATATGTAGAGGGTAGGAGGGGGCTGGTTGATATGTAAAGGGTAGGAGGGGGGGCTGGTTGGATATGTAAAGGGTAGGAGGGGGCTGGTTGGATATGTAAAGGGTAGGAGGGGGCTGGTTGGATATGTAAAGGGTAGGAGGGGGCTGGTTGGATATGTAAAGGGTAGGAGGGGGCTGGTTGGATATGTAAAGGGTAGGGGGGGGGGCTGGTTGGATATGTAAAGGGTAGGAGGGGGCTGGTTGGATATGCAGAGGGTAGGAGTGACTAAGATCTGGCTGTTAGTGCTGAAATGACTAAGATCTGTCTGTTAGTGCTGAAATGACTAGGATCTGGCTGTTAGTGCTGAAATGACTAGGATCTGGCTGTTAGTGCTGAAATGACTAGGATCTGGCTGTTAGTGCTGAAATGACTAAGATCTGTCTGTTAGTGCTGAAATGACTAAGATATGGCTGTTAGTGCTGAAATTACTAAGATCTGGCTGTTAGTGCTGAAATTACAAAGATCTGTCTGTTAGTGCTGAAATGACTAAGATCTGGCTGTTAGTGCTGAAATGACTAAGATCTGACTATTAGTGCTGAAATTACTAAGATCTGGCTGTTAGTGCTGAAATTACAAAGATCTGGCTGTTAGTGCTGAAATGACTAAGATCTGGCTGTTAGTGCTGAAATGACTAGCATCTGTCTATTAGTGCTGAAATGACTAGGATATGGCTGTTAGTGGTGAAATGACTAGGATCTGTCTGTTAGTGCTGAAATGACTAAGATCTGGCTGTTAGTGCTGAAATTACTAAGATCTGGCTGTTAGTGCTGAAATTACTAAGATCTGGCTGTTAGTGGTGAAATTACAAAGAGCTGGCTGTTAGTGCTGAAGTGACTAAGATCTGACTATTAGTGCTGAAATGAATAGGGTCTGACTGTCAGTGCTGAAATGACTAGGGTCTGACTGTTAGTGCTGAAATGACTAGGATCTGGCTGTTAGTGCTGAAATGACTAAGATCTGTCTGTTAGTGCTGAAGTGACTAAGATCTGGCTGTTAGTGCTGAAATGACTAAGATCTGTCTGTTAGTGCTGAAATGACTAGGATCTGGCTGTTAGTGCTGAAATGACTAGGATCTGGCTGTTAGTGCTGAAATGACTAAGATATGTCTGTTAGTGCTGAAATGACTAAGATATGGCTGTTAGTGCTGAAATGACTAAGATATGGCTGTTAGTGCTGAAATTACTAAGATCTGGCTGTTAGTGCTGAAATTACAAAGATCTGGCTGTTAGTGCTGAAATGACTAAGATCTGGCTGTTAGTGCTGAAATGACTAGCATCTGTCTATTAGTGCTGAAATGACTAGGATATGGCTGTTAGTGGTGAAATGACTAGGATCTGTCTGTTAGTGCTGAAATGACTAAGATCTGTCTGTTAGTGCTGAAATGACTAAGATATGGGTGTTAGTGCTGAAATTACTAAGATCTGGCTGTTAGTGCTGAAATTACTAAGATCTGGCTGTTAGTGGTGAAATTACAAAGATCTGGCTGTTAGTGCTGAAGTGACTAAGATCTGGCTGTTAGTGCTGAAGTGACTAAGATCTGACTATTAGTGCTGAAATGAATAGGGTCTGACTGTCAGTGCTGAAATGACTAGGATCTGGCTGTTAGTGCTGAAATGACTAAGATCTGTCTGTTAGTGCTGAAGTGACTAGGATCTGGCTGTTAGTGCTGAAATGACTAAGATCTGGCTGTTAGTGCTGAAATGACTAGGATCTGGCTGTTAGTGCTGAAGTGACTAAAATCTGGCTGTTAGTGCTGAAATGACTAAGATCTGGCTGTTAGTGCTGAAATGACTAAGATCTGGCTGTTAGTGCTGAAGTGACTAAAATCTGGCTGTTAGTGCTGAAATGACTAAGATCTGGCTGTTAGTGCTGAAATGACTAAGATCTGGCTGTTAGTGCTGAAATGACTAAGATCTGGCTGTTAGTGCTGAAGTGACTAAAATCTGGCTGTTAGTGCTGAAATGACTAAGATCTGGCTGTTAGTGCTGAAGTGACTAAAATCTGGCTGTTAGTGCTGAAATGACTAGGATCTGACTGTTAGTGCTGAAATGACTAAGATCTGGCTATTAGTGTAATCAGTAAACACCATTAGAAATGCAGTGTATTCTAGTAAATATTACATTTCCCTTGAGGATGTCTCTCACTGAGTATCAAAATAGCCAAGCTATGTGTGTTTACATGAAGGAATACAGTAGAGATATGAGACGGAAAGTACGCTTAGATTTTTCTCTAATCACTGCGGTTGTGAATCGCCATCACTACTAAGCACAGATATTCAAGTATTCTCTGTGATTGGCAGACCAACCAGAAAGCTACAGATGTCAGATCTTCCTTTAACCAGTTTCTCACAGCAGGGAAAATAATATTGCAGCAACAGGAATGTGTGAATTATTCAAGACCCTGGACCCTGGAGTAGTCCGGCAGTACTTATTCAAGACCTGGACCCTGGGTAGTCCGGCAGTACTTATTCAAGACCCTGGGCCCTGGGTAGTCCGGCAGTACTTATTCAAGACCCTGGGCCCCTGGAGTAGTCCGGCAGTACTTATTCAACACCCTGGACCCTGGAGTAGTCGGCGTAGCCTTATTCAAGACCCTGGGCCCTGGAGTAGTCCGGCAGTACTTATTCAAGTCCCTGGACCCTGGAGTGTCCCGGCAGTACTTATTCAAGACCTTGGGCTCCTGAGTAGTCCGGCGAGTGCTTATTCAAGACCCTGAACCTGGAGTAGTCCGGCAGTCTTATTCAAGACCCTGGGCACGCTGAGTAGTCCGGCAGTACTTATTCGAAGACCCTGGACCCTGGAGTAGTCCGGCAGTACTTGTTCAAGACCCTGGGCCCTGGAGTAGTCGCGGTGCATTTATTCAAGCAAGACAACCCAGGCTGACAGCAGGCAATGAACCATGTCACAGCCCAGTGTCAGAGTCCATTTTAGATTAAGCAAACACTTCTA
>NW_025536500.1:30000-45000 GCF_020615455.1 Coregonus clupeaformis
ATAAATACCAATGTCGTTTTATCAACCCAAAATAAATACCATGTTGTTTTACCCAAAACCACAATTTAATCAATAGTAAGTAGATGGAGCCCAGGGTCAACCACATGTCGATCGCTATTTTTTTTAAAGAGTGATATTTCTAACAGAGTCTACTGTCCTCCTTTTTTTTTTAAATTTGGCTAATGTAATATTATTTGACACCTTTATCTCTTTCTCAATAAATAATAATCTTAGCTGCATGGGATTGAGTCACAGGAAGCATGATTGAGTCACAGGAAGCATGATTGAGTCACAGGAAGCATGATTGAGTCACAGGAAGCATGCGCTACATTCGTTTCCTTCCTTGTAGACAGAATAAAACAGAGTAGGGCTGATTTATGGAATCATAAAACAATGTTTTTTGCCACATATTCAATAACCTGGTAATAATTCATTTTCTTTCAATTTGCTCTAGAATCTAATTACCAATAATAAAACTAGCACTAGGATATTTCCTTGAAAAGTAGGACTCAAACAGCATGTGTTGGATAGGAATTGGCTTTAGCAAGGCACGGCACAGATTCATTCATTTTCAGCACATTATGAGACGTTTTATTTAAATTTTTTGTTGATAGTTATTAGAGATTCTGCACAGCGGAGGAGAACAAGAATTCCAGCCAGAATAACCTGCTTTGCCTCGATCCTGACTAGTCTCCCCGTCCCTGCAGCTGTAAAACATCCCCACAGCATGATGCTGCCACCACCATGCTTCACCGTAGGGATGGTGCCAGGTTTCCTCCAGACGTGACGCTTGGAATTCAGGCCAAAGAGTTCAATCTTGGTTTCATCAGACCAGAGAATCTTGTTTCTCATGGTCTGAGAGTCCTTTAGGTGGCTTTTCGTAAACTCCAATAGGGGTGTCATGTGTCTTTTACTGAGGAGTAGCTTCCATCTGGCCACTCTACCATAAAGGCCTGATTGGTGGAGTGCTGCGGAAATGGTTGTCCTTCTGGAAGGTTCTCCCATCTCCACAGAGAAACTCTGGAGCTCTGTCAGAGTGACCATCGGGTTCTTGGTCACCTCCCTGACCAAGGCCCTTGTCCCCCAATTGCTCAGTTTTTTGCTACCCTTCCCCAGATCTGTGCCTCGACACAATCCTGTCTAGGAGCTCTACGGACAATTCCTTCAACCTCATGGCTTGGTTTTTGCTCTGACATGCACTGTCAACTGTGGGACCTTATATAGACAGGTGTGTGCCTTTCCAAATCATGTCCAATCAATTGAATTGACCACAAGTCGACTCCAATCAAGTGTTAGAAACATCTCAAGGATGATCAAGGGAAACAGGATGCACCTGAGCTCAATATCGAGTCTCATAGCAAAGGGTCTGAATACTTACGTAAATAAGGTATTTATGTTTTTAATTTTTTATACATTTTCAAAAATTTATAAAAACCTGTTTTCACTTTTTCATTATGGGATATTGTGTGTAGATTAATGAGGAACATTTTTTATTTAATAAATGTTTGAATAAGACTGTAACGTAACAAAATGTGAAAAAAGTCAAGGGATCTGAATATTTTCCGAATGCACTGTATATTTCATATGAACAGGCTACTTTTGCTTACGATTTGTGCCAATGAATTGTTGAATATCACCAGATGCATCAGTTTAATTAAATGTGCAATAAAAATGTATTGTGCCTAGGCCTATTTAATGAAACTCTGGCTGTAAATGTAGGCAATACATTGCAAAGCAGAGCATCTGCTGAGCAGGGCATCCCCGAGCTAAACTATTTGGAAATGGAAAGTTCACTTTCTCATCCATAAGCGCATCTGAAGTGTGTTTTTCAGCAGCCACTATACCTATAGGTCTACAATTGGCAGCCAAGCACGAGTTAGCGGTGTAGTTTATTATGGGCACGATGTTGATTATCTTCACGCCTAGAATAAAAACTTCAAGGGTTCCGTCGTCAGACTCAATTTAATAAAAAAAATATATAAAGAATTACAGGGGGCAGTTTGGAAAAAACGAATAACTACATAACCAGCGTCTCTAGTAATACTAGTCCCATTCCACTAGTATAAGGGCCTAGAATTATTCGGTGATACACCTTGGATCCATTATCCCTAAATTGATGTTGATCATCTGCTAGTGTCTGCTTGGTTTCCTGCAGTCAAATGACCAAATCGTCCTCTAGTGACCTCATGGGTGGAATGTTATTCATATTTTTTATAATTTCATAATTAATCAACATTATTATTTTTTTTAAACGCTGAAAATCCTGTGTTTCTTTGTCAAACGGTTTTGTTATATTTCAGTCTTCTGTGATGTATATAAAGTGTAACATTGGGATGCAAACTCAAAATGTTATACATTTCAACTCTACATCTGACATGGTACAGGCGTCTTCTTTTCTTTAAGCCCATAACCATGATCTAATAAAGCCTATGACCGGGTACCACAGTCCTCCAGGATCCTCAACAGAGTGTTACCACAGTCCTCCAGGATCCTCAACAGAGCGTTACCACAGTCCTCCAGGATCCTCAACAGAGTGTTACCACAGTCCTCCAGGATCCTCAACAGAGCGTTACCACAGTCCTCCAGGATCCTCAACAGAGCGTTACCACAATCCTCCAGGATCCTCAACAGAGTGTTACCACAGTCCTCCAGGATCCTCAACAGAGCGTTACCACAGTCCTCCAGGATCCTCAACAGAGCGTTACCACAGTCCTCCAGGATCCTCAACAGAGCGTTACCACAGTCCTCCAGGATCCTCAACAGAGCGTTACCACAGTCCTCCAGGATCCTCAACAGAGTGTTACCACAGTCCTCCAGGATCCTCAACAGAGCGGTACCACAGTCCTCCAGGATCCTCAACAGAGCGTTACCACAGTCCTCCAGGATCCTCAACAGAGCGTTACCACAGTCCTCCAGGATCCTCAACAGAGCGTTACCACAGTCCTCCAGGATCCTCAACAGAGCGTTACCACAGTCCTCCAGGATCCTCAACAGAGCGTTACCACAGTCCTCCAGGATCCTCAACAGAGCGTTACCACAGCCTTTTCATTAAGCCCATAACCACGTGTGTGAGATGGATACATTTATTTGTTTCCATTTCTATAATCAAGTTACAAAGAGTATTTTTTAAATTGAAACAACCAAATGTCAGGCTTTTACCAGATCCAAATATTTTCGCATATACTGTAGGCCTATAACAGATCACATTTCTGTAGGCTATATGATATTCTGCCCATTTGAACAAATGTATTTTAGCACCGAAAAACAGCCATACATGATGAAATGAAAAGCAGCAAACATACATTACATTGTTTCACATTCTTTAATAACAGACTGATAAACACAAACATCAAGTACGCTACAGCTGGCTTCACAGCTGTCTCAATCCCAAATACAGGGAAACTACAGGTATTGTAGCCTACAGTGTCGTGGAAGCATCCCTCCCTCTCCTACAATGGCCAGGACAGGCCCCAGGAGTACCTGAGGAACAGCTGACAATGACAAGCTGTCACTTCCAGCTGCCTGCTGTACAATATCACTGGCACAGCCAGGGGAGAGAGGGTGTTTATAATTAATCAGGCATGCTTCAATACGGTGAGCCCCTCTCAGCTCTCAGATACAGCTAATGACAGTTAGACAAGGGGCTGTGTCCCAAATGGCATCCTATTCACCATTAGTGAACTATATAAGTAATAGGGTACCATTTGGGACAGACAGGCACAGGGAATACTCTGCTGGCTGCTGATCGGTTGGTCTATGGCAAGGTTCAATGTGTGCAAAAAAAAACGAATGAATGAGTATTATGTCCTTAATCTAAGTTGACAGTCCTCTTTGATGCTGGTGAATCTAAGAAATGACAGAATGACATTATATTACTGTATGAATTAGACATCTCTCATGTTAAATCAAACCTCATTAATATTCATCAAACTGAATAAGACATTCCCAATAAGCTCACTGTGAATTCACTTAGCCAGAAGTCAGAGGATGTGTATGACTGACTCTGGTATAGATAGGACAGTAGCATTCTATTGAGATCAAGCTGCATTCATCTGTTTTTTTTTTTGGTGTAGTAGCAACAGTGAAAGGAAAGGTGGGACTGAACACTGACTCTAGTATCGTAGCAACAGTGAAATGAAAGGTGGGACTAAACACTGACTCTAGTATCGTAGCAACAGTGAAAGGAAAGGTGGGACTGAACACTGACTCTAGTATCGTAGCAACAGTGAAAGGAAAGGTGGGACTGAACACTGACTCTAGTATCGTAGCAACAGTGAAAGGAAAGGTGGGACTGAACACTGACTCTAGTATCGTAGCAACAGTGAAAGGAAAGGTGGGACTGAACACTGACTCTAGTATCGTAGCAACAGTGAAATGAAAGGTGGGACTGAACACTGACTCTAGTATCGTAGCAACAGTGAAATGAAAGGTGGGACTGAACACTGACTCTAGTATCGTAGCAACGGTGAAAGGAAAGGTGGGACTGAACACTGACTCTAGTATCGTAGCAACGGTGAAATGAAAGGTGGGACTGAACACTGACTCTAGTATCGTAGCAACGGTGAAATGAAAGGCGGGACTGAACACTGACTCTAGTATCGTAGCAACAGTGAAAGGAAAGGTGGGACTGAACACTGACTCTAGTATCGTAGCAACAGTGAAATGAAAGGTGGGACTGAACACTGACTCTAGTATCATAGCAACAGTGAAAGGAAAGGTGGGACTGAACACTGACTCTAGTATCGTAGCAACAGTGAAATGAAAGGTGGGACCGAACACTGACTCTAGTATCGTAGCAACAGTGAAAGGAAAGGTGGGACTGAACACTGACTCTAGTATCGTAGCAACGGTGAAATGAAAGGTGGGACTGAACACTGACTCTAGTATCGTAGCAACGGTGAAAGGAAAGGTGGGACTGAACACTGACTCTAGTATCGTAGCAACGGTGAAATGAAAGGTGGGACTGAACACTGACTCTAGTATCGTAGCAACGGTGAAATGAAAGGCGGGACTGAACACTGACTCTAGTATCGTAGCAACAGTGAAAGGAAAGGTGGGACTGAACACTGACTCTAGTATCGTAGCAACAGTGAAATGAAAGGTGGGACTGAACACTGACTCTAGTATCGTAGCAACAGTGAAAGGAAAGGTGGGACTGAACACTGACTCTAGTATCGTAGCAACGGTGAAATGAAAGGTGGGACTGAACACTGACTCTAGTATTGTAGCAACAGTGAAAGGAAAGGTGGGACTGAACACTGACTCTAGTATCGTAGCAACAGTTAAATGAAAGGTGGGACTGAACACTGACTCTAGTATCATAGCAACAGTGAAATGAAAGGTGGGACTAAACACTGAATCTAGTATCGTAGCAACAGTGAAAGGAAAGGTGGGACTTAACACTGACTCTAGTATCGTAGCAACAGTGAAAGGAAAGGTGGGACTGAACACTGACTCTAGTATCGTAGCAACAGTGAAAGGAAAGGTGGGACTGAACACTGACTCTAGTATCGTAGCAACAGTGAAATGAAAGGTGGGACTGAACACTGACTCTAGTATCATAGCAACAGTGAAAGGAAAGGTGGGACTGAACACTGACTCTAGTATCGTAGCAACGGTGAAATGAAAGGCGGGACTGAACACTGACTCTAGTATCGTAGCAACAGTGAAAGGAAAGGTGGGACTGAACACTGACTCTAGTATCGTAGCAACAGTGAAATGAAAGGTGGGACTGAACACTGACTCTAGTATCATAGCAACAGTGAAAGGAAAGGTGGGACTGAACACTGACTCTAGTATCGTAGCAACAGTGAAATGAAAGGTGGGACTGAACACTGACTCTAGTATGGTAGCAACAGTGAAAGGAAAGGTGGGACTGAACACTGACTCTAGTATCGTAGCAACAGTGAAATGAAAGGTGGGACTGAACACTGACTCTAGTATCGTAGCAACAGTGAAAGGAAAGGTGGGACTGAACACTGACTCTAGTATTGTAGCAAAAGTGAAATGAAAGGTGGGACTGAACACTGACTAGTATCATAGCAACAGTGAAAGGAAAGGTGGGACTAAACACTGAATCTAGTATCGTAGCAACAGTGAAAGGAAAGGTGGGACTTAACACTGACTCTAGTATCATAGCAACAGTGAAAAGAAAGGTGGGACTGAACACTGACTCTAGTATCGTAGCAACAGTGAAAGGAAAGGTGGGAATGAACACTGACTCTAGTATCGTAGCAACAGTGAAAGGAAAGGTGGGACTAAACACTGAATCTAGTATCGTAGCAACAGTGAAAGGAAAGGTGGGACTGAACACTGACTCTAGTATCGTAGCAACAGTGAAAGGAAAGGTGGTACTGTACACTAACTCTAGTATCGTAGCAACAGTGAAAGGAAAGGTGGGACTAAACACTGAATCTAGTATCGTAGCAACAGTGAAAGGAAAGGTGGGACTAAACACTGAATCTAGTATCGTAGCAACAGTGAAAGGAAAGGTGGGACTAAACACTGAATCTAGTATCGTAGCAACAGTGAAAGGAAAGGTGGAACTGAACACTAACTCTAGTATCGTAGCAACAGTGAAAGGAAAGGTGGGACTAAACACTGAATCTAGTATCGTAGCAACAGTGAAAGGAAAGGTGGGACTAAACACTAAATCTAGTATCGTAGCAACAGTGAAATGAAAGGTGGGACTGAACACTGACTCTAGTATCGTAGCAACAGTGAAAGGAAAGGTGGGACTGAACACTCTAGTATCGTAGCAACAGTGAAAGGAAAGGTGGGACTGAACACTGACTCTAGTATCGTAGCAACAGTGAAAGGAAAGGTGGGACTGAACACTGACTCTAGTATCGTAGCAACAGTGAAAGGAAAGGTGGGACTGAACACTGACTCTAGTATCGTAGCAACAGTGAAAGGAAAGGTGGGACTGAACACTGACTCTAGTATCGTAGCAACAGTGAAATGAAAGGTGGGACTGAACACTGACTCTAGTATCGTAGCAACAGTGAAAGGAAAGGTGGGACTGAACACTGACTCTAGTATCGTAGCAACAGTGAAATGAAAGGTGGGACTGAACACTGACTCTAGTATCATAGCAACAGTGAAATGAAAGGTGGGACTGAACACTGACTCTAGTATCGGAGCAACGATGAAAGGAAAGGTGGGACTGAACACTGACTCTAGTATCGTAGCAACAGTGAAATGAAAGGTGGGACTGAACACTGACTCTAGTATCGTAGCAACGGTGAAATGAAAGGCGGGACTGAACACTGACTCTAGTATCGTAGCAACAGTGAAAGGAAAGGTGGGACTGAACACTGACTCTAGTATCGTAGCAACAGTGAAATGAAAGGTGGGACTGAACACTGACTCTAGTATCATAGCAACAGTGAAAGGAAAGGTGGGACTGAACACTGACTCTAGTATCGTAGCAACAGTGAAAGGAAAGGTGGGACTGAACACTGACTCTAGTATCGTAGCAACAGTGAAAGGAAAGGTGGGACTGAACACTGACTCTAGTATCGTAGCAACGGTGAAATGAAAGGTGGGACTGAACACTGACTCTAGTATCGTAGCAACAGTGAAATGAAAGGTGGGACTGAACACTGACTCTAGTATCGTAGCAACGGTGAAATGAAAGGTGGGACTGAACACTGACTCTAGTATCGTAGCAACGGTGAAATGAAAGGTGGGACTGAACACTGACTCTAGTATCGTAGCAACGTGAAATGAAAGGGGGACTGAACACTGACTCTAGTATCGTAGCAACAGTGAAAGGAAAGGTGGGACTGAACACTGACTCTAGTATCGTAGCAACAGTGAAATGAAAGGTGGGACTGATCACTGACTCTAGTATCATAGCAACAGTGAAAGGAAAGGTGGGACTGAACACTGACTCTAGTATCGTAGCAACAGTGAAATGAAAGGTGGGACTGAACACTGACTCTAGTATCGTAGCAACAGTGAAAGGAAAGGTGGGACTGAACACTGACTCTAGTATCGTAGCAACGGTGAAATGAAAGGTGGGACTGAACACTGACTCTAGTATTGTAGCAACAGTGAAAGGAAAGGTGGGACTGAACACTGACTCTAGTATCGTAGCAACAGTTAAATGAAAGGTGGGACTGAACACTGACTCTAGTACCATAGCAACAGTGAAAGGAAAGGTGGGACTAAACACTGAATCTAGTATCGTAGCAACAGTGAAAGGAAAGGTGGGACTTAACACTGACTCTAGTATCGTAGCAACAGTGAAAGGAAAGGTGGGACTGAACACTGACTCTAGTATCGTAGCAACAGTGAAAGGAAAGGTGGGACTGAACACTGACTCTAGTATCGTAGCAACAGTGAAATGAAAGGTGGGACTGAACACTGACTCTAGTATCGTAGCAACAGTGAAAGGAAAGGTGGGACTGAACACTGACTCTAGTATCGTAGCAACGGTGAAATGAAAGGCGGGACTGAACACTGACTCTAGTATCGTAGCAACAGTGAAAGGAAAGGTGGGACTGAACACTGACTCTAGTATCGTAGCAACAGTGAAATGAAAGGTGGGACTGAACACTGACTCTAGTATCATAGCAACAGTGAAAGGAAAGGTGGGACTGAACACTGACTCTAGTATCGTAGCAACAGTGAAATGAAAGGTGGGACTGAACACTGACTCTAGTATCGTAGCAACAGTGAAAGGAAAGGTGGGACTGAACACTGACTCTAGTATCGTAGCAACAGTGAAATGAAAGGTGGGACTGAACACTGACTCTAGTATCGTAGCAACAGTGAAAGGAAAGGTGGGACTGAACACTGACTCTAGTATCGTAGCAACAGTGAAATGAAAGGTGGGACTGAACACTGACTCTAGTATCATAGCAACAGTGAAAGGAAAGGTGGGACTAAACACTGAATCTAGTATCGTAGCAACAGTGAAAGGAAAGGTGGGACTTAACACTGACTCTAGTATCATAGCAACAGTGAAAGGAAAGGTGGGACTGAACACTGACTCTAGTATCGTAGCAACAGTGAAAGGAAAGGTGGGAATGAACACTGACTCTAGTATCGTAGCAACAGGGAAAGGAAAGGTGGGACTAAACACTGAATCTAGTATCGTAGCAACAGTGAAAGGAAAGGTGGGACTGAACACTGACTCTAGTATCGTAGCAACAGTGAAAGGAAAGGTGGGACTAAACACTGAATCTAGTATCGTAGCAACAGTGAAAGGAAAGGTGGGACTAAACACTGAATCTAGTATCGTAGCAACAGTGAAAGGAAAGGTGGGACTAAACACTGAATCTAGTATCGTAGCAACAGTGAAAGGAAAGGTGGGACTGAACACTAACTCTAGTATCGTAGCAACAGTGAAAGGAAAGGTGGGACTAAACACTGAATCTAGTATCGTAGCAACAGTGAAAGGAAAGGTGGGACTAAACACTGAATCTAGTATCGTAGCAACAGTGAAATGAAAGGTGGGACTGAACACTGACTCTAGTATCGTAGCAACAGTGAAAGGAAAGGTGGGACTGAACACTGACTCTAGTATCGTAGCAACAGTGAAAGGAAAGGTGGGACTGAACACTGACTCTAGTATCGTAGCAACAGTGAAAGGAAAGGTGGGACTGAACACTGCTCAGTATCGTAGCAACAGTGAAAGGAAAGGTGGGACTGAACACTGACTCTAGTATCGTAGCAACAGTGAAAGGAAAGGTGGGACTGAACACTGACTCTAGTATCGTAGCAACAGTGAAAGGAAAGGTGGGACTGAACACTGACTCTAGTATCGTAGCAACAGTGAAAGGAAAGGTGGGACTGAACACTGACTCTAGTATCGTAGCAACAGTGAAAGGAAAGGTGGGACTGAACACTGACTCTAGTATCGTAGCAACAGTGAAAGGAAAGGTGGGACTGAACACTGACTCTAGTATCGTAGCAACAGTGAAAGGAAAGGTGGGACTGAACACTGACTCTAGTATCGTAGCAACAGTGAAAGGAAAGGTGGGACTGAACACTGACTCTAGTATCGTAGCAACAGTGAAAGGAAAGGTGGGACTGAACACTGACTCTAGTATCATAGCAACAGTGAAATGAAAGGTGGGCCTAAACACTGACTCTAGTATCGTAGCAACAGTGAAAGGAAAGGTGGGACTGAACACTGACTCTAGTATCGTAGCAACAGTGAAAGGAAAGGTGGGACTGAACACTGACTCTAGTATCGTAGCAACAGTGAAAGGAAAGGTGGGACTGAACACTGACTCTAGTATCGTAGCAACAGTGAAAGGAAAGGTGGGACTGAACACTGACTCTAATATCGTAGCAACAGTGAAAGGAAAGGTGGGACTGAACATGACTCTAGTATCGTAGCAACAGTGAAAGGAAAGGTGGGACTGAACACTGACTCTAGTATCGTAGCAACAGTGAAAGGAAAGGTGGGACTGAACACTGACTCTAGTATCGTAGCAACAGTGAAAGGAAAGGTGGGACTGAACACTGACTCTAGTATCATAGCAACAGTGAAAGGAAAGGTGGGACTGAACACTCTAGTATCGTAGCAACAGTGAAAGGAAAGGTGGGACTGAACACTGACTCTAGTATCATAGCAACAGTGAAAGGAAAGGTGGGACTGAACACTGACTCTAGTATCGTAGCAACAGTGAAAGGAAAGGTGGGACTAAACACTGAATCTAGTATCGTAGCAACAGTGAAAGGAAAGGTGGGACTAAACACTAAATCTAGTATCGTAGCAACAGTGAAATGAAAGGTGGGACTGAACACTGACTCTAGTATCGTAGCAACAGTGAAAGGAAAGGTGGGACTGAACACTGACTCTAGTATCGTAGCAACAGTGAAAGGAAAGGTGGGACTGAACACTGACTCTAGTATCGTAGCAACAGTGAAAGGAAAGGTGGGACTGAACACTCTAGTATCGTAGCAACAGTGAAAGGAAAGGTGGGACTGAACACTGACTCTAGTATCGTAGCAACAGTGAAAGGAAAGGTGGGAATGAACACTGACTCTAGTATCGTAGCAACAGTGAAAGGAAAGGTGGGACTGAACACTGACTCTAGTATCGTAGCAACAGTGAAAGGAAAGGTGGGACTGAACACTGACTCTAGTATCGTAGCAACAGTGAAAGGAAAAGGTGGGACTGAACACTGACTCTAGTATCGTAGCAACAGTGAAAGGAAAGGTGGGACTGAACAGACTCTAGTATCGTAGCAACAGTGAAAGGAAAGGTGGGACTGAACACTGACTCTAGTATCGTAGCAACAGTGAAAGGAAAGGTGGGAATGAACACTGACTCTAGTATCGTAGCAACAGTGAAAGGAAAGGTGGGACTGAACACTGACTCTAGTATCGTAGCAACAGTGAAAGGAAAAGTGGGACTGAACACTGACTCTAGTGTCATAGCAACAGTGAAATGAAAGGTGGGCCTAAACACTGACTCTAGTATCGTAGCAACAGTGAAAGGAAAGGTGGGACTGAACACTGACTCTAGTATCGTAGCAACAGTGAAAGGAAAGGTGGGAATGAACACTGACTCTAGTATCGTAGCAACAGTGAAAGGAAAGGTGGGACTGAACACTGACTCTAGTATCGTAGCAACAGTGAAAGGAAAGGTGGGACTGAACACTGACTCTAGTATCATAGCAACAGTGAAAGGAAAGGTGGGACTGAACACTCTAGTAAAGTAGCAACAGTGAAAGGAAAGGTGGGACTGAACACTGACTCTAGTATCGTAGCAACAGTGAAAGGAAAGGTGGGACTGAACACTCTAGTATCGTAGCAACAGTGAAAGGAAAGGTGGGACTGAACACTGACTCTAGTATCGTAGCAACAGTGAAAGGAAAGGTGGGAATGAACACTGACTCTAGTATCGTAGCAACAGTGAAAGGAAAGGTGGGACTGAACACTGACTCTAGTATCGTAGCAACAGTGAAAGGAAAGGTGGGACTGAACACTGACTCTAGTATCGTAGCAACAGTGAAAGGAAAGGTGGGACTGAACACTGACTCTAGTATCGTAGCAACAGTGAAAGGAAAGGTGGGACTGAACACTGACTCTAGTATCGTAGCAACAGTGAAAGGAAAGGTGGGACTAAACACTGACTCTAGTATCGTAGCAACAGTGAAATTATGAATGAATGGTTGATATAGTATTAACAGTGATAGTACGACTGACTGGTTGGTAGAGTAGCTAGCAGCTAGCAGTGAAAGTCAAAGTAGGACTGAGCACTAGTTGTACCAGGGTTGGTGACAATGAGTTCTGAACCAACTGTACACACCTGTCCTGATCCACCTATAGAGGTCAGAGTTCAACTGCTATTTTCTGGCCCTGGGGAATGGGGGCGTTTGATTGGTCAATTTACAACAGCCAGCTTCCTGATTTCTCTAATAGCTCCCCTGTCCCCTGTAGACACCTGTCTGCCACTAAAGAATCACACACACAGACAGACACATCGTATGTCCATCATCCTCCTGCTTTCAGGGACCACTGTGACACTCTATCTATCTGTCTCTCTGTTTCCCTCTGTGTCCCTCTAGCTTCCTCTCTCTTCCCTTTGTGCCTGTCTCACTCCCTCCATCACCCTCCTCCACTGCCACCTCCATCTCCCTCACTTTCATTTCTGCTCTCCTCTCCTGCTGTCGCTCCCAGGCTCTCAGTGACAGAGAGAGAGAAGGGATGATGGGTAAAGGCCTTTCCATCAGTGTCACCCAGTCGTCCCCACAGAGAAGCTCCTAGCTCTGTTTAAGAGAACTCAGCAGTGGCCTCGATCCCACTCAGAGAGAGAGAGAGAGATGGAGAGATGAGAGAGAGAGAGAGCGAGCGGGAGGACAAAGAGATGGAGACATGAGAGAGAAATGGAGAGAGATGGACAGAGACATAGAGAGAGAGAGATGGAGAGATGGATAGAGAAAGAGAGAGAGGCACTCAGTCAGAGGTATTACCACACCAACCATTATTGATTCTGTGAGTCATTCAATTCTCCTGAAGAGCTTCCCTTTTAATTACGGAGAAATGCCACAGCCGTCCCCAGGGGAATGGGGGCGTTTCATTGGTCAATTTACAACAGCCAGCTTCCTGATGTTATGACTCACTATCCTCAACACCCAGAGAGAAGGTTTTGTTTGAAGAAAGTTTTACTTGTGCAATTAAAATTTTTTATATATGTATTTTTTTATATTGTAACTTTAGATGAATTAACTAACTGTAAGTCTCTCTGGATAAGAGTGTCTGCTAAATGACTCACTAACTGTCAGTCTCTCTGGATAAGAATGTCTGCTAAATGACTCACTAACTGACTCTGGATAAGAGTGTCTGCTAAATGACTCACTAACTGTCAGTCTCTCTGGATAAGAATGTCTGCTAAATGACTCACTAACTGACTCTAGATAAGAGTGTCTGTTAAATGACTCACTAACTGTCAGTCTCTCTGGATAAGAGTGTCTGCTAAATGACTCACTAACTGTCAGTCTCTCTGGATAAGAGTGTCTGCTAAATGACTCACTAACTGACTCTGGATAAGAATGTCTGCTAAATGACTCACTAACTGACTCTGGATAAGAGTGTCTGCTAAATGACTCACTAACTGACTCTGGATAAGAATGTCTGCTAAATGACTCACTAACTGACTCTAGATAAGAGTGTTTGCTAAATGACTCACTAACTGACTCTGGATAAGAGTGTCTGCTAAATGACTCACTAACTGTCAGTCTCTCTGGATAAGAATGTCTACTAAATGACTCACTAACTGTAAGTCTCTCTGGATAACAGCGTCTGCTAAATGACTCACTAACTGTCAGTCTCTCTGGATAAGAGTGTCTACTAAATGACTCACTAACTGTCAGTCTCTCTGGATAACAGCGTCTGCTAAATGACTCACTAACTGTCAGTCTCTCTGGATAAGAGTGTCTGCTAAATGACTCACTAACTAACTCTGGATAACAGCGTCTGCTAAATGACTCACTAACTGTCAGTCTCTCTGGATAAGAGTGTCTACTAAATGACTCACTAACTGTCAGTCTCTCTGGATAAGAGTGTCTACTAAATGACTCACTAACTGTCAGTCTCTCTGGATAAGAGTGTCTGCTAAATGACTCACTAACTGACTCTGGATAAGAGTGTCTGCTAAATGACTCACTAACTGTAAGTCTCTTTGGATAAGAGTGTCTGCTAAACGACTCACTAACTGTAAGTCTCTCTGGATAAGAGTGTCTGCTAAACGACTCACTAACTGTAAGTCTCTCTGGATAAGAGTGTCTGCTAAATGACTAGAATATACAGTGCATTCGGAAAGTATTCAGACCCCTTCACTTTTCCACATTTTGTTACGTTACAGCCTTATTCTAAAATGGATTAAATACATCTTTTCCTCATCATTCTACACACAATACCTCATAATGACAAAGCGAAAACAGGTTTTTCGAAATGTTTGCAAATGTATTTCAAATAAAAAACAAAAATACCTTATTGACATAAGTATTCAGACCCTTTGCTATGGGAGGTGTATCCTGTTTCCATTGATCATCCTTGAGATGTTTCTACAACATGATTGGAGTCCACTTGTGGTCAATTCAATTGATTGGACATGATTTGGAAAGGCACACACCTGTCTATATAAGGTCCCACAGTTGACAGTGCATGTCAGAACAAAAACGAAGCCATGAGATTTAAGGAATTGTCCGTAGAGCTCCGAGACAGGAGTGTGTTGATGCACAGATTTGTTGAAGGGTACCCCAAAATGTCTGCAGTATTGAAGGTCCCCAAGAACACAGTGGCCTCCATCCTTCTTACATGGAAGAAGTTTGGAACCACCAAGACTCATCCTAGAGCTGGCCACCCGGCCAAACTGAGCAATCGGGGGAGAAGGGCCTTGGTCAGGGAGGTGACCAAGAACCCGATGGTCACTGACAGAGTTCATCTGGGGAGAGAAGAGAACCTTCCAGAAGAACAACCATCTCTGCAGCACTCCATCAATCAGGCCTTTATGGTGGAGTGGCCAGACGGAAG
>NW_025536500.1:50000-56919 GCF_020615455.1 Coregonus clupeaformis
CTGTCCGGCCCGTTCCTGCTCTCCGCACCAAGTCTGTGGTGCGCGCCGCCAGCCCAGTCCGGCCCATTCCTGCTTCCCGCACCAAGTCTGTGGTGCGTTTTGTCAGCCCTGTCCGGCCCGCTCCTGCTCTCCGCACCAAGTCTGTGGTGCGCGTCGCAGCCCAGTCCGGCCCATTCCTGCTCCCCCGCACCAAGTCTGTGGTCGTTTGGTCAGCCCTGTCCGGCCCGTTCCTGCCCCCGCACAGTCAGTGGTGCGCGTCGGCCAGCCCGGCACGCCGTTCCTGCTCCCCGAACCAAGTCAGTGGTGAGCTTCGCCAGCCCGGTCCGCCCGCTCCTGCTCCCGCACCAAGTCAGTGGTGCGTTTCCGTCAGCTCCGGCTCGGCCCGCCTCCTGCTCCCCACACCAAGCCAGTGGTGTGCGTTGTCAGTCCGGCAGCCCGTGCCTGTTCCACCGTGGCGGTCCGGCACCGGTCAGGTGCTGCGTCACGCCGAGCTAGAGCAATCCGCTCCACCAGTGTTCAGTTCAGCTCTGGTCAGCAGGGCCAGATCTGACCAGGGGGTACTTTGGGGGTTAGAGAAGGAGTGGGGATCATGCCCGGGCCGGATCCGCCGGCCAGGCGGAGTGCCCACCCGGTCCCTCCCCTGTAGGTATTTAGTTGGGCGCGGTCGGAGTCCGTGCACTTTAGGGGGTACTGTCACGCCCTGGCTCTGGGGACACTGTTATGTTGAGCCAGGGTGTGTAATTCTATGTTTGTATTTCTATGTTGGCCTGAGTGACTCCCAATCAGAGGCAACGAGTGTCAGCTGGTTGTCTCTGATTGGGAGCCATATTTAACTGTCTGTCTTTCACTTTGTGTTTGTGGTTTCTTGTTCCGTGTTGGTTGGTGTATGTAACCAGGGACGTCACGGTTTCGTTTTTGTTGTTTTGATCGTGTGATCATTTATTAATTAAAGAAGATGTTTGCCTTCAACGCTGCGCCTTGGTCCTCCTCCTTAGACGAGCGTGACAAGGGGGAAATAACTGAAACAGAGCAGGGTTTTCTTTAGGGGGAAATAACTGAAACAGAGCAGGGTTTTCTTTAGGGGGAAATAACTGGAACAGAGTAAAGTTTTCTTTAGGGGGAAATAACTGGAACAGAGTAAAGTTTTCTTTAGGGGGAAATAACTGAAACAGAGCAGGGTTTTCTTTAGGGGGAAATAACTGAAACAGAGTAAAGTTTTCTTTAGGGGGAAATAACTGGAACAGAGTAGGGTTCTTTAGGGGGGAATAACTGAAACAGAGCAGGGTTTTCTTTAGGGGAATACTAGGTTTTCTTTAGGGGGAAATAACTGAAACAGAGCAGGGTTTTTCTTTAGGGGGAATAACTGAAACAGAGCAGGGTTTTCTTTAGGGGGAAATAACTGAAACAGAGCAGGGTTTTCTTTAGGGGGAATAACTGAAACAGAGCAGGGTTTTCTTAAGGGGGAAATAACTGAAACAGAGCAGGGTTTTCTTTAGGGGGAAATAACTGAAACAGAGTAGGGTTTTCTTTAAGGGGGAATAACTGAAACAGAGTAGGGTTTTCTTTAGGGGGAAATAACTGAAACAGAGCAGGGTTTTCTTTAGGGGGAAATAACTGAAACAGAGCAGGGTTTTCTTTAAGGGGGAATAACTGAAACAGAGCAGGGTTTTCTTTAGGGGGAAATAACTGAAACAGAGCAGGGTTTTCTTTAGGGGGGAATAACTGAAACAGAGTAGGGTTTTCTTTAGGGGGAAATAACTGAAACAGAGTAGGGTTTTCTTTAGGGGGCTTGTGCAGTACAACATGTGATGCCTGACTGAATCTACATCACCTTCCAGGCTGAAGAGGAGATGGGTACAGTAGATGGGTACAGTAGTTGGGTACAGTAGATGGGTACAGGAGATGGGTACAGTAGATGGGTACAGTAGATGGGTACAGTAGATGGGTACAGTAGATGGGTACAGGAGATGGGTACAGTAGATGGGTACAGTAGATGGGTACAGGAGATGGGTACAGGAGATGGGTACAGGAGATGGGTACAGTAGATGGGTACAGTAGATGGGTACAGTAGATGGGTACAGGAGATGGGTACAGTAGATGGGTACAGTAGATGGGTACAGGAGATGGGTACAGTAGATGGGTACAGTAGATGGGTACAGTAGATGGGTACAGGAGATGGGTACAGTAGATGGGTACAGGAGATGGGTACAGGAGATGGGTACAGGAGATGGGTACAGGAGATGGGTACAGTAGATGGGTACAGGAGATGGGTACAGTAGATGGGTACAGTAGATGGGTACAGTAGATGGGTACAGTAGATGGGTACAGGAGATGGGTACAGTAGATGGGTACAGGAGATGGGTACAGTAAATGGGTACAGGAGATGGGTACAGTAGATGGGTACAGTAGATGGGTACAGTAGATGGGTACAGTAGATGGGTACAGTAGATGGGTACAGGAGATGGGTACAGTAGATGGGTACAGTAGATGGGTACAGTAGATGGGTGACAGTAGATGGGTACAGGAGATGGGTACAGTAGATGGGTACAGTAGATGGGTACAGTAGATGGGTACAGGAGATGGGTACAGTAGATGGGTACAGTAGATGGGTCAGTAGATGGGTACAGGAGATGGGTACAGTAGATGGGTACAGTAGATGGGTACAGGAGATGGGTACAGTAGTTGCATTATACTGCGTTTTTCAGCTCCAGTAACTGTGTTCCCATGTGTCCGCTAACTGACCAGACTATCATTCACCTTACCAGAAGCCAACACTGTAACAATGTATTATAGAAGCCAAAGGGACCTACAGAACGCCTGCGATAGTCAGCCAAAGGGACCTACAGAACGCCTGTGATAGTCAGCCAAAGGGACCTACAGAACGCCTGTGATAGTCAGCCAAAGGGACCTACAAGAACGCCTGCGATAGTCAGCCAAAGGGACCTACAGAATGTCTGCGATAGTCAGCCAAAGGGACCTACAGAACGCCTCGATAGTCAGCCAAAGGTACCTACAAGAACGCCTGCGATAGTCGAGCCAAAGGGACCTACAGAATGTCTGCGATAGTCAGCCAAAGGGGACCTGCAGAACGCCTGCGATAGTCAGCCAAAGGTACCTACAAGAACGCCTGCGATAGTCAGCCAAAGGGACCTACAGAACGCCTGCGATAGTCAGCCAAAGGGACCTACAGAACGCCTGCGATAGTCAGCCAAAGGGACCTACAGAACGCCTGCGATAGTCAGCCAAAGGGACCTACAGAACGCCTGCGATAGTCAGCCAAAGGGACCTACAGAACGCCTGCGATAGTCAGCCAAAGGGACCTACAGAACGCCTGCGAGATAGTCAGCCAAAGGGACCTACAGAACGCCTGCGATAGTCAGCCAAAGGGACCTACAGAACGCCTGCGATAGTCAGCCAAAGGGACCTACAGAACGCCTGCGATAGTCAGCCAAAGGGACCTACAGAACGCCTGCGATAGTCAGCCAAAGGGACCTACAGAACGCCTGGGCGATAGTCAGCCAAAGGGACCTCAGAATGCCTGCGATAGTCAGCCAAAGGGACCTACAGAATGTCTGCGATAGTCAGCCAAAGGGACCTACAGAACGCCTGCGATAGTCAGCCAAAGGTACCTACAAGAACGCCTGCGATAGTCAGCCAAAGGGACCTACAGAACGCCTGCGATAGTCAGCCAAAGGTACCTACAAGAACGCCTGCGATAGTCAGCCAAAGGGACCTACAGAATGTCTGCGATAGTCAGCCAAAGGGACCTACAGAACGCCTGCGATAGTCAGCCAAAGGTACCTACAAGAACGCCTGCGATAGTCAGCCAAAGGGGACCTACAGAACGCCTGCGATAGTCAGCCAAAGGGACCTACAGAACGCCTGCGATAGTCAGCCAAAGGGGACCTACAGAACGCCTGCGATAGTCAGCCAAAAGGGACCTACAGAACGCCTGGATAGTCAGCCAAAGGGACCTACAGAACGCCCGATAGTAGCCAAAGGGGATCTACAGAAGGCCTGCCATACAGTGCAAAGGGGACTCTACAGAACGCCATGCGAGTAGTAGCCAACGGGACCTACAGAACGCCTGCGATGGTTAGCCAAAGGGGACTTCTACAGAACGCCTGCGATAGTCAGCCAAAGGGACCTACAGAACGCCTGCGATAGTCAGCCAAAGGGACCTACAGAACGCCTGCGATAGTCAGACAAAGGGACCTACAGAACGCCTGCGATAGTCAGACAAAGGGACCTACAGAACGCCTGCGATAGTCAGACAAAGGGTCCTACAGAACGCCTGCCATAGTCCGACAAAGGGACCTACAGAACGCCTGCGATAGTTAAATTAATATTGTACAAAGTCCTTGTTTATACACCTGTTTCTATGGAGAGGTGGCTGTCCCAAACCCTGACTCCTAAACTTCATGTTTGAAAATAAAGCAATTCATGATAAAACATTTTTTTTAACACTATTACTTCAATAGAACATCTTGAGTTGTACATTTGTCCAAATGAAAGACAGCAAGCCGTATGTTAGCTATGGGGATTCTTTAAAGGGTGGCAGAACTTCCTGATCCAGCTTGGTCATTAAGAAATGCAGCAGCCATGACTGAAGCCAAATGAGAGGGGGTTCATGTGGGTGTGGCAAGCGTTTGTACATTCACTCTGCCAAAGCAGTACACAGTTACAGTCATTCACCCTTCTAGATAACTTGAAACAGTCTAACCAGGTCTTGTGTCTTGCAGTCACCTAGGCTAGCTATTGCTAGCCAACGTATTTAGCCAATTAGCTTCAGCCGGCTGGTGTGCGACCATGGCAAAGTTGGTTTGACATTGGGGCTAGTTAGGGACCGTCAATAAATTACACAATAGAAATGGGTACAATATTTTCACGTTGCACATTTTTAGTTGTCTCATTAAATACTTTCAATGTTTGAATATGAATTTCTACAATGTATAGTTGGTTTGAGTTTTTTAAGTCTTGGAAATTTGGAGCTATTGACCTAAAGAAATATTGTCCCATGTTGTACAATGTGTAATTTACTGATGGTCCCTAACTAGCCCCATAGGGATATCGAATGTCAAACCAAATTGACCATGGGCATTATATGATCGAGTCGTGTGCAGCTGTGGTTCGAATTGATGATTACTTGGGAGCTGCCAGAGGTGGGCAGGATGGATGATTACTTGGGTGCTGCCAGCTGTGGGCAGGATTGATGATTACTTGGGTGCTGCCAGCGGTGGGCAGGATTGATGATTACTTGGGTGCTGCCAGCTGTGGTTCGAATTGATGATTACTTGGGAGCTGCCAGCGGTGGGCAGGATTGATGATTACTTGGGTGCTGCCAGCGGTGGGCAGGATTGATGATTACTTGGGTGCTGCCAGCTGTGGGCAGGATTGATGATTACTTGGGTGCTGCCAGCGGTGGGCAGGATTGATGATTACTTGGGGCTGCCAGCGGTAGCAGGAGATGATACTTGAGCTGCCAGCTGTGGGGAGGTTGATGATTGCGTGGGCAGGATTGATGATTACTTGGGAGCTGCCAGCGGTGGGGGATGGGGGCCAGCAGGATTGATGATTACTTGGGAGCTGCCAGCGGTGGGCAGGATTGATGATTACTTGGGTGCTGCCAGCGGTGGGCAGGATTGATGATTACTTGGGTGCTGCCAGCGGTGGGAAGGGTTGAAATAAACCCAACCCAAGGAAAACTGTTACGGTACCCTTCATTCCGTGACAGACCATTTTCTTCTATCACAAATCTCTGTTTTGGACGAGACTGACTTTATGACCCGAATTACCCTATTTACACTTTGTAGTCAATTTTGACACTAGAATAAATGTTTCTGGCTCCTATCGATGCCACATAGGCCGTTTTCAAAACGAGAAGTTGCTTTTTAAGAGCAGTCACTCTTTAAAGGGGCAATCTGCATAAGCTACCCATAAATTGCACCCATTGATTCTACCCATTGATTCTATCCATTGATTCTACCCATTGATTCTACCCATTCATACTACCCATTGATTCTACCCATAGATTCTACCCATTGATTCTACGCATTGATTCTACCCCATTCATTCTACTCATTGATTCTACCCATTGATTCTACCCCATTCATTCTACTCATTGATTCTACCCATTCATTCTACCCATTCATTCTACCCATTCATTCTACCCATTGATTCTTGAAGAATTTAACTCAGAAATGCCTCATGAGCTTAGTTCAACTGTCATATCCCATCAGAACCCAGAATATTAGCTTGTTTTACGCCAAAGTTTGTGAACAAAGTACATGTAAACAACCACAGCATAGCCTCAAAACATGGTTCAAACTATCATTTTGATGTCATGGATGGTCATCCATAGCGCTGTCCATGAATTTGAGTGGTTACATTTCTCCAGCCCCATGCCTCAGCTTTTGAGCGAAACAGTGGCGGTTAGTATGCTTGTTGTTATTGTTTCAACTGCTGATTGCCGCTTTAAAGTAAAAAAAAAAAAAAAAAAGTGTAAATTGTCCAAACCGAAACGGTCACAACTGAAACAATTGACGCCATAGAGATATATAGAGGGCAGCGCCATCGAGGCTGTCTCCATTTTAAAGTTGCATGCCCCATGCTCTACCAACTGAGCTACAGAGGACCACCATGTGGGTAGTGGACAAGTGCACACTTCAGAAAAAAAGTGTAGAGTATTGAGATGCATAGCCAGCGGGGGGGGGGGTGCCAACCCTCCAAGAGCCCAACCATTGACATCTATTTGGCCAAAAACCATAGACGTCTATAATGTGCTGTAATACATTGAATGTCACATGGTTCCATCTGTGCCGTTGTTTTAAGTCCCATGGGGTCTCAGGCTGTTGTTTACATCAGTTTCATTTGAGGGGCCCTGCATCATGAGCAAAGTCATGTATTGTATAATTTTACT
>NW_025536501.1:0-56903 GCF_020615455.1 Coregonus clupeaformis
AGTCTTACTCACATCGGCTACGGAGAGCGTGATCACATAGTGATCACATAGTCGCCTTTATATTAGATACACCAATAATAATTGTCATTAGCCTACAGATGGAGATTTGCATAGTCATGTCTATTCTATATCATTTATATATTGTAAAAAGCATTGGACCAAGCGGGGCATGGACACGTGTCAAAGACTTTCGATAAGTCAATAAAGTGAAAGTGATGTTTCTTGTCCTGAGATCTAGAATATCACCTGCAACCTTAGTTACTGCAGTAAATACTGCCGCTGGTGTACAGCAATCTTTAAGTCATACCACAGATTCTCAATTAGATTGAGGTCTGGGCTTTGACTAGGCCATTCAAGACATTTAAATGTTTCCCCTTAAACCACTCAAGTGTTGCTTAGCAGTATGCTTAGGGTCATTGTCCTGCTGGAAGGTGAACCTCCGTCCCAGTCTCAAATCTCTGGAAGACTGAAACAGGTTTTCCCTCAAGAATTTCCCTGTAATTAGCACCATCCATAATTCCTTCAATTCTGACCAGTTTCCTAGTCCCTGCCAATGGAAAAACATCCCCACCGCATGATGCTGCCACCATGCTTCACTGTGGGGATGGTGTTCTCGGGGTGATGAGAGGAGTGTTGGGTTTGCGCCAGACATAGCGTTTCCTTGATGGCCAAAAAGCTCAATTTTAGTCTCATCTGACCAGAGTACCTTCTTCCATATGTTTGGGGAGTCTCCCACATGCCTTTTGGCGAACACCAAACGCGTTTGCTTATTGTTTTATTTAAGCATTGGCTTTTTTCTTGCCACTCTTCAGTAAAGCCCAGCTCTGGAGTGTACAGCTTTTTTATATTTTATTTTATTTTTGTCATTTAGCAGACGCTCTTATCCAGAGCGACTTACAGGAGCAATTAGGGTTAAGTGCCTTGCTCAAGGGCACATCGACAGATTTTTCACCTAGTCTGCTCGGGGATTAGAACCAGCGACCTTTCGGTTACTGGCACAACGCTCTTAACCACTAAGCTACCTGCTCCTATGGCCAGACTCCAATCTCTGCTGTGGAGCTTTGCAGCTCCTTCAGGGTTATCTTTGGTCTCTTTGTTGCCTCTGATTAATGCCCTCCTTGCCTGGTCCATGAGTTTTGGTGGGCGGCCCTCTCTTGGCATGTTTGTTGTGGTGCCATATTCTTTCCATTTTTTAAATAATGGATTTAATGGTGCTCCGTGGACGTTCAAAGTTTCAGATTTTTTCTTATAACCAACCCTGATCTGTACTTCTCCACAACCTTGTCCCTGATCTGTTTGGAGAGCTCCTTGGTCTTCATGGTGCCCATTGCTTGGTGGTGCCCCTTGCTTAGTGGTGTTGCAGACTCTGGGGCCTTTCAGAACAGGTGTGTGTATATATACTGAGATCATGTGACACTTAGATTGCACACAGGTGGACTTCATTTAACTAATTATGTGACCTCTGAAGGTAATTGGTTGCACCAGATCTTATTTAGGGGGCATCATAGCAAAGGGGTGAATACATATGCACACCACTTTTCAGTTATTTATTTTTTATAATTTTTTCAAACAAGTTATTTATTTTTATTTATTTAGTTATTTTCTTAATTTCACTTCACCAATTTGGACTATTTTGTATGTCCATTACATGAAATCCAAATAAAATCAATTTAAATTACAGGTTGTAATGCAACAAAATAGGGAAAACGCCAAGGGATGAATACTTTTGCAAGGCACTGTATTCTGTTGGTGGCAAGAATCTTGTATTATTTCAATTGAAAAACTCAGTGTTGAATCAAGTGTTTTTTTATATCAGTTCATAAACCATGTGCCATGGAATCAGTACATCGAAAATCTCTTCCCATTGATGTTGCAGCCTGTATGGGGCAGCTGGCAACATTTATGTCCTCAAATCAAACTGGTATATTTTTCTATTTATGCTAATTCTTTTTCAGCCAGTTTATCTTTAATATATGGCAGACAAACAAGTTCCCTCCCCTTCCCCCTCTAACATGGTCTTTGTGGTTGAGGTGATGGTGGAAAGTTCTAGTGGACAATGGGAGTCAATCACAGTTCACTGTTGAGATTGAACGAGCTTCAAACGAGCTTCAATTCCATACAACACTCCTTCAGTAGCCTCCAACTGCTCTTAAACACTAGTAAAACTAAATGCATGCTCTTCAACCAACGCTGCTGGCACCCGCCCACCCGACTAGAATCACCACTCTCTCGACGGGTCTGACCTAGAGTATATGGACAACTACAAATACCTAGGTGTCTGGTTAGACTGTAAACTCTCCTTCCAGACTCACATTAAGAATCTCCAATCCAAAGTTAAATCTAGAATCGGTTTCCTATTTCGCAACAAAGCCTCCTTCACTCATGCTGCCAAACATGCCCTCGTAAAACTGACTATCCTACCGATCCTTGACTTCGGCGATGTCATTTACAAAAATAGCCTCCAACACTCTACTCAGCAAATTGGATGTAGTCTATCACCGTGCCATCCGTTTTGTCTCCAAAGCCCCATACACTACCCACCACTGTGACCTGTACGCTCTTGTTGGCTGGTCCTCACTACATATTCGTCGCCAAACCCACTGGCTCCAGGCCATCTATAAATCACTGCTAGGCAAATCCCCGCCTTATCTTAGCTCATTGGTCACCATAGCAACACCCACCCGTAGTCTGCGCCCAGCGGGTATATCTCACTGGTCATCCCCAAAGCCAACACCTCCTTTGGCCGCAATTCCTTCCAGTTCTCTGCCAATGACTGGAACAAATTGCAAAAATCTCTGAAGCTGGAGACTCTTATCTCCCTCACTAACTTTAAGCATCAGTTGTCAGAGCAGCTTACCGATCACTGCACCTGTACACAGCCCATCTGAAATTAGCCCGCCCAACTACCTCATCCCTATATTGTTATTTATTTTGCTCATTTGTACCCCAGTATCTCTATTTGCACATCATCTCTTGCACATCATTCCAGTGTTAATACTAAATTGTAATTATTTTGCACTATAGCCTATTTTATTGCCTTACCTCCATAACTTGCTAAATTTGCACACTGTATATTATATGTATTTCTGTTGTATTTTTGACTTTGTTTTGTTTTACCCCATATGTAACTCTGTTGTTGTTTTTATCGCACTGCTTTGCTTTATCTTGGCCAGGTCGCAGTTGTAAATGAGAACTTGTTCTCAACTGGTTTACCTGGTTAAATAAAGGTGAAATTAAAAAATTAAAAAATTGAACACTGAAGACAAAGTAATGGAAGAGTTAATGATAACAGCCTGTAACGGTCTTGCTAATATACACTTCAGAGGCACAACGTGCTCAGCGGAACTGCCCTGCCGCCATCTTGGATTGTCTTTCTGGGCTGGTATCACACGAGGAACCTGGACCTCCCAGACAAAACAAACCACAAACACTTTTTGTCTACCAAGAACGCAGGCTTGTTGGAGGAGCATATCCATATCCCCATTTTGAAGGATTTGTTTACCATTTTCCAGTCAGACTTGATCCTCGGTCAGTGTTCTAATCCACCTGGATTCCCTGTGCTGTTTAATGACACATTAATGTCCCCGGGACCACCCATACGTAAAAATGTATGCACACATGACTGTAAGTCGCTTTGGATAAAAGCGTCTGCTAAATGGCTTTATTATTATTATTAATGGATTAGAGGTATGCTAGCTGGGTATGGTAATTGGCTAAAACTTTAGTATTTATTTTCACTGTAGCTGTGATTGCAGTTCTTCTCTGACCTTTAGCGTTTATGCTCTGGTCCTCCACTACGACTGAAAAAACATAGCGTGAGTAAATTAACATAGTCAGGGCCCACGTTATTGGGCCAATCATTTTTGACCTGACTATAGCGCTGGCTAACCAACAGAACCAACTATTGGGCAATGGCAGATCTGAGTGATGAAATGGTTCAGGAGAGATCAGACTTCAGGTCATGGTCCTGGGGTGCCTCGATACAATTTCCCCCTTTTATTACTGCATGCTGTCCAGGTCAGATATGCTTCTGCCCTGGGCTGGTATCTGGACCTGTGGTTCTGTATCATCCACTGCCAGTACCCGCAGGGGTTTGAGCCGCATTCCTACTAGTTTCTGCTCAGCCTCTAAATGAAAATACTTGGGCTCATTAACTTTATGGAACCTCTCTGCTGGAGGAAAGCCCCAAGGGGGAGTATCTGGGGCTGTGGTATACGGGCCGGGGTTGGGCTGAATGAATGGAAGGACAGTAAGGGGGAGTATCTGGGGCTGTGGTATACGGGCCGGGGTTGGGCTGAATGAATGGAAGGACAGTACTTCAGCCGCTCTGCCTATAATTAACTGCAGACATGTGATTTTCGAGACTGTACCGATACATCTCTATGCTGTAGAACACGTAGCCTACGTAGAATAGTCTCCAGCTTTTAAAGGTCCACATTCTGTTCTGTGGCTAGTCTCTCCTTAGTGGATACATTCACTCCTTAAATTGTAATTTGACTGGTGGATTGTGAAACCTTGAATGTGATTTACTCAATGACCTTCTGCATACCTTACGTGTGTGTAGATCCCAAGGAAGGTGGGCCTCTTCTGAGAAGGTTGCTCAGCCATTTTAAAGGACTTCCCTCATGTTTTCGTGTGCTGGACTGTAGGGCTTAGAGATGGAGAGTGGCTGGATGTGGGGATGGAGAGTGGCTGGATGTGGGGATGGAGAGTGGCTGGATGTGGGGATGGAGAGTGGCTGGATGTGGGGGATGGAGAGTGGCTGGATGTGGGGATGGAGAGTGGCTGGATGTGGGGGATGGAGAGTGGCTGGATGTGGGGATGGAGAGTGGCTGGATGGAAGTGGCTGGATGGGGGGTGTATAGTGGCTGTACAGTGCCTTCAGGAAAGTATTCACACCCCTTGACTTTCCACGTTTTTTTTTTTTTTTAAGCCTGAATTCAAAATGGATAAAACTTTTTTTTTTTTGCCACTGACCTACACACAATAACCCATGCCAAATTTTCCAAATGATAAAAAAATGTGCAATGTTTTGAGTCGAAGTATTCAACTGTATTTTTGGGCAAATCCAAAACAACACATTACTGAGTACCACTCCATATTTTCAAGCATGGTGGTTGCTGCATCATGTTATGGTATACTTGTAATCGTTAAGGACTGGGGAGTTTTTCAGGATAAAAAAGAAATGGAATGGAGCTAAGCACAGGCAAAATCCCAGAGGAAAACCTGGTTCAGTCTGCTTTCCACACCAGACACTGGGAGATGAATTCCCCTTTCAGCAGGACAATAACCTAAAAAACAAGGCCAAATCTAAACTGGAGTTGCTTACCAAGAAGACTGAATGATCCTGAGTGGCCGTGTTAGTTTTGACTTAAATCTACTTGAAAATCTACAGCATGGCAAGACCTGAAAATGGCTGTCGAGCAATGATCAACAAAAAGTTTGAAAAGAGTAATTGGCAAATGTTGCACAATGCAGTTGTGGAAAGCATTTAGACGTATCCAGGAATTAAGACCCACAGCTGTAATCGCTGCCAAAGGTGCTTCAACAAGGTATTGACTCTGGTGTGAATACTTATGAAAATGAAATACAAATCTAATTTACATACATTTTGGGTTATTGTGTGTAGTTTGGTGAGGAAAAAATTAATTTCATCCATTTTGAATTCAGGCTGTAACAACAGTGTGGAATAAGTCGAGGGTTATGAATACTTTCTGAAAGCACCGTCTATTCAGACCATCCATGTAGACATTATTCAGGGCAGCTTTGTGTTTCTGAACAACCAGTTTTACTGTCAGGACTGATCTGAGTAGTCAACTGACAAGGAGCCTGTGGTGGTGTTGGCAGAAAGTCTAATAGCTTTAGGGGTTACAGGTGTATGTGTGTTGGATAGACGGCTGAATGAGACTGACAGCCAGCTGATCCATACGTGTTGGATAGACGGCTGAATGAGACTGGACGGCCAGCTGATCCATACGTGTTGGATAGACGGCTGAATGAGACTGGACGGCCAGCTGATCCATACGTGTTGGATAGACGGCTGAATGAGACTGACGGCCAGCTGATCCATACGTGTTGGATAGACGGCTGAATGAGACTGACGGCCAGCTGATCCATACGTGTTGGATAGACGGCTGAATGAGACTGACGGCCAGCTGATCCATACGTGTTGGATAGACGGCTGAATGAGACTTACGGCCAGCTGATCCATGCCGGTTGGATAGACGGCTGAATGAGACTGACGGCCAGCTGATCCATACATGTTGGATAGACGGCTGAATGAGACTGACGGCCAGCTGATCCATACGTGTTGGATAGACGGCTGAATGAGACTGACGGCCAGCTGATCCATACGTGTTGGATAGACGGCTGAATGAGACTGGACGGCCAGCTGATCCATACGTGTTGGATAGACGGCTGAATGAGACTGACGGCCAGCTGATCCATGCCGGTTGGATAGACGGCTGAATGAGACTGACAGCCAGCTGATCCATGCGTGTTGGATAGACGGCTGAATGAGACTGACGGCCAGCTGATCCATACGTGTTGGATAGACGGCTGAATGAGACTGACAGCCAGCTGATCCATACGTGTTGGATAGACGGCTGAATGAGACTGACGGCCAGCTGATCCACTACGTGTTGATAGACGGCTGAATGAGACGACGGCCAGCTGATCCATACGTGTTGGATAGGACGGCTGAATGAGACTGACGGCCAGCTGATCCATACGTGTTGGATAGACGGCTGAATGAGACTGACGGCCAGCTGATCCATACGTGTTGGATAGACTGCTGAATGAGACTGACAGCCAGCTGATCCATACGTGTTGGATAGACGGCTGAATGAGACTGACAGCCAGCTGATCCATGCGTGTTGGATAGACGGCTGAATGAGACTGACAGCCAGCTGATCCATGCGTGTTGGATAGACGGCTGAATGAGACTGACAGCCAGCTGATCCATACGTGTTGGATAGACGGCTGAATGAGACTGACAGCCAGCTGATCCATACGTGTTGGATAGACGGCTGAATGAGACTGACGCCAGCTGATCCATGCGTGTTGGATAGACGGCTGAATGAGACTGACGGCCAGCTGATCCATACGTGTTGGATAGACGGCTGAATGAGACTGACGGCCAGCTGATCCATACGTGTTGGATAGACGGCTGAATGAGACTGACGGCCAGCTGATCCATGCCGGTTGGATAGACGGCTGAATGAGACTGACAGCCAGCTGATCCATACGTGTTGGATAGACGGCTGAATGAGACTGACGGCCAGCTGATCCATACGTGTTGGATAGACGGCTGAATGAGACTGACGGCCAGCTGATCCATACGTGTTGGATAGACGGCTGAATGAGACTGACGGCCAGCTGATCCATACGTGTTGGATAGACAGCTGAATGAGACTGACGGCCAGCTGATCCATACGTGTTGGATAGACTGCTGAATGAGACTGACAGCCAGCTGATCCATACGTGTTGGATAGACGGCTGAATGAGACTGACAGCCAGCTGATCCATGCGTGTTGGATAGACGGCTGAATGAGACTGACAGCCAGCTGATCCATGCGTGTTGGATAGACGGCTGAATGAGACTGACAGCCAGCTGATCCATGCGTGTTGGATAGACGGCTGAATGAGACTGACAGCCAGCTGATCCATACGTGTTGGATAGACGGCTGAATGAGACTGACAGCCAGCTGATCCATACGTGTTGGATAGACGGCTGAATGAGACTGACAGCCAGCTGATCCATACGTGTTGGATAGACGGCTGAATGAGACTGACGGCCAGCTGATCCATACGTGTTGGATAGACGGCTGAATGAGACTGACGGCCAGCTGATCCATACGTGTTGGATAGACGGCTGAATGAGACTGACGGCCAGCTGATCCATGCCGTTGGATAGACGGCTGAATGAGACTGACAGCCAGCTGATCCATACGTGTTGGATAGACGGCTGAATGAGACTGACAGCCAGCTGATCCATACGTGTTGGATAGACGGCTGAATGAGACTGACGGCCAGCTGATCCATACGTGTTGGATAGACGGCTGAATGAGACTGACGGCCAGCTGATCCATACGTGTTGGATAGACGGCTGAATGAGACTGACGGCCAGCTGATCCATACGTGTTGGATAGACGGCTGAATGAGACTGACGGCCAGCTGATCCATACGTGTTGGATAGACGGCTGAATGAGACTGACAGCCAGCTGATCCATACGTGTTGGATAGACGGCTGAATGAGACTGACGGCCAGCTGATCCATACGTGTTGGATAGACGGCTGAATGAGACTGACAGCCAGCTGATCCATACGTGTTGATAGACGGCTGAATGAGACTGACAGCCAGCTGATCCATGCGTGTTGGATAGACGGCTGAATGAGACTGACAGCCAGCTGATCCATACGTGTTGGATAGACGGCTGAATGAGACTGACGGCCAGCTGATCCATACGTGTTGGATAGACGGCTGAATGAGACTGACAGCCAGCTGATCCATGCGTGTTGGATAGACGGCTGAATGAGACTGACGGCCAGCTGATCCATACGTGTTGGATAGACTGCTGAATGAGACTGACAGCCAGCTGATCCATGCGTGTTGGATAGACGGCTGAATGAGACTGACAGCCGGCTGAATGAGACTGACAGCCAGCTGATCCATACGTGTTGGATAGACGGCTGAATGAGACTGACAGCCAGCTGATCCATACGTGTTGGATAGACGGCTGAATGAGACGGTTACAGCTACTCTCCTTTGTACTGCCTCACTCTGCTCCATCCATCAGAAGTCTTATCATTCAGACAACCTGTTCACAAATCCATTACATTTTTCGTCATTTAGCAGGGGCGACTTAGTGCATCCATCTTAAGGTAGCTAGGTGAGACGGCCACATCGTTCACGGTAAGTAAATTTTTCCCGAGAGTAGCTGTCCGTGAAGTCTGCACTAGGCTTTCTGTATTGCCCACCTCTTGTATAGTGAAGTCTGCACTAGGCTTTCTGTATTGCCCCACCTCTTGTATAGTGAAGTCTGCACTAGGCTTTCTGTATTGCCCACCTCTTGTATAGTGAAGTCTGCACTAGGCTTTCTGTATTGCCCACCTCTTGTATAGTGAAGTCTGCACTAGGCTTTCTGTATTGCCCACCTCTTGTATAGTGAAGTCTGCACTAGGCTTTCTGTATTGCCCACCTCTTGTATAGTGAAGTCTGCACTAGGCTTTCTGTATTGCCCACCTCTTGTATAGTGATTGTGTTGCTTGTCTCTGAGGGTTGTGCCTTGGGTGCCGAGGATATGAACAATGTGTTTCTGTTTTAAATAACTTTGGTCTTACATTGGTGGGCTAAGTGTCTGGTCTCTTCATATCCTGGACAATGTACAAAGCTTATGATAAATGAAGTACTTCTAGATGAACTCTTGAACTAGTCTCTGCTTCCTCGCGTTTTGAACCACTCCTAACCATTATGTGTTGGGGCAAAATATATTGTGCCTCCCTGTTGTGCGTTGTTGCTAACTGATGTTGTTTTTCTCTCTAGGTGGGGACCAGGGGGTGTTGGAATGGCTACTTCAGTAACTGGGCAACAGCAGATATATCCAAACACCTCCCTTTCATCTACAACCTCAAGCAGCATCGCAATCTACACCTACCTTCCAGCATTCAAACAGTACGTACTCAATCTACACCTACCTTCCAGCATTCAAACAGTATGTACTCAATCTACACCTACCTTCCAGCATTCAAACAGTATGTACTCAATCTACACCTACCTTCCAGCATTCAAACAGTACGTACTCAATCTACACCTACCTTCCAGCATTCAAACAGTATGTACTCAATCTACACCTACCTTCCTGCATACTCATGATATTGAACTATATGTGTAGATCACAAACATGGCTACATCAAGTTTAATATTTGAGATGTTTTCAGAATTCCCTGATTGCTTTAACATTAGGTGGATGAAGATCAGCAGTGACTCAACAGTAGACTGGCTGTAAAACCCCAGCAGTCTTTTTGGGCTGTGAGAGAACGGGAGGCGTAAGGCGATAGTCACATGCTATGTCATCAGGTTACCAGTGATGGGAGCTTTAACGAGGCAGTAGTTAGTCTAGAAGCTTCTCCCAGCCCCTCTAGGGAGCTTTAACGAGGCAGTAGTTAGTCTAGAAGCTTCTCCTAGCCCCTCTAGGGAGCTTTAACAAGGCAGTAGTATAGGGTTCTTCAATCCTGGTCCTGGAGGGTCGAAACACTTCTGTTTTTTATTTCTACCTGGTAGTTAATTGCACTCACCTGGTTTTCCCAGGTCTGAATTAGCCCCTGATTAGAAGGGAGAGGATGAAAACAGAGGTGTTTCGGCCCTCCAGGACCAGGATTGAAGAACCCTGCAGTAGTAGTTAGTCTAGAAGCTTCTCCCAGCCTCTAGGGAGCTTTAACGAGGCAGAGTAGTTAGTCTAGAAGCTTCTCCCAGCCCCTCTAGGGAGCTTTAACGAGGCAGTAGTTAGTCTAGAAGCTTCTCCCAGCCTCTAGGGAGCTTTAACGAGGCAGTAGTTAGTATAGAAGCTTCTCCCAGCCCCTCTAGGGAGCTTTAACGAGGCAGCAGCAGTAGTTAGTCTAGAAGCTTCTCCCAGCCCCTCTAGGGAGCTTTAACGAGGCAGCAGCAGTAGTTAGTCTAGAAGCTTCTCCCAGCCCCTCTAGGGAGCTTTAACGAGGCAGTAGTTAGTCTAGAAGCTTCTCCCAGCCCTCTAGGGAGCTTTAACGAGGCAGTAGTTAGTCTAGAAGCTTTCCCAGCCCCTCTAGGGAGCTTTAACGAGGCAGCAGCAGTAGTTAGTCTAGAAGCTTCTCCCAGCCCCTCTAGGGAGCTTTAACGAGGCAGTAGCAGTAGTTAGTCTAGAAGCTTCTCCCAGCCCCCTAGGGAGCTTTAACGAGGCAGTAGTTAGTCTAGAAGCTTCTCCCAGCCCTCTAGGGAGCTTTAACGAGGCAGCAGCAGTAGTTAGTCTAGAAGCTTCTCCCAGCCCCTCTAGGGAGCTTTAACGAGGCAGTAGTTAGTCTAGAAGCTTCTCCCAGACCCTCTGGTCCCAAGGCCTCGTTGGATTGGATATCAAGCCGGCGCTCCACAGCTGAGACCAGAGGCCAAAATAAGGCTGTTTATTTAAACCCCTTTATGCCTCCGCTGGGCAGGGACTAATCTCTCCCACTTTCTCTCTCTTCCCTTCACCCCCCCGCGCTCTTTTTCTCACCCTCTCTGGCATTTATTTTTTGCTCTGGCGAAATCAGCCGTCTCATTAACAAACTGTTAGCTTGGTGGTTAACGTGGGTTCATGTCTTCCCCCTGGCAACGGTATCAGAATGACGGAACAACATGTATTTACTTGCTACTACTGCTCAGAATGACTAGAGCTCCCTGTCCTGCTTCGAGTGCCAGTCACTCACACTGTTGATTGGGTGTGTAAAGGACAGGACAGTCAGTCACACTGTTGATTGGGTGTGTAAAGGACAGTAGTCAGTCACACTGTTGATTGGGTGTGTAAAGGACAGTAGTCAGTCACACTGTTGATTGGGTGTGTAAAAGACAGTACAGTCAGTCACACTGTTGATTGGGTGTGTAAAGGACAGTACAGTCAGTCACACTGTTGATTGGGTGTGTAAAAGACAGTACAGTCAGTCACACAGTTGATTGGGTGTGGAAAGGACAGTACAGTCAGTCACACTGTTGATTGGGTGTGTAAAGGACAGTACAGTCAGTCACACTGTTGATTGGGTGTGTAAAGGACAGTAGTCAGTCACACTGTTGATTGGGTGTGTAAAGGACAGTAGTCAGTCACACTGTTGATTGGGTGTGGAAAAGACAGTACAGTCAGTCACACTGTTGATTGGGTGTGTAAAGGACAGTAGTCAGTCACACTGTTGATTGGGTGTGTAAAGGACAGTAGTCAGTCACACTGTTGATTGGGTGTGTAAAGGACAGTAGTCAGTCACACTGTTGATTGGGTGTGTAAAAGACAGTACAGTCAGTCACACTGTTGATTGGGTGTGTAAAGGACAGTACAGTCAGTCACACTGTTGATTGGGTGTGTAAAAAGACAGTACAGTCAGTCACACTGTTGATTGGGTGTGGAAAGGACAGTACAGTCAGTCACACTGTTGATTGGGTGTGTAAAGGACAGTACAGTCAGTCACACTGTTGATTGGGTGTGTAAAGGACAGTAGTCAGTCACACTGTTGATTGGGTGTGTAAAGGACAGTAGTCAGTCACACTGTTGATTGGGTGTGGAAAAGACAGTACAGTCAGTCACACTGTTGATTGGGTGTGTAAAGGACAGTAGTCAGTCACACTGTTGATTGGGTGTGTAAAGGACAGTACAGTCAGTCACACTGTTGATTGGGTGTGTAAAGGACAGTAGTCAGTCACACTGTTGATTGGGTGTGTAAAGGACAGTAGTCAGTCACACTGTTGATTGGGTGTGGAAAAGACAGTAGTCAGTCACACTGTTGATTGGGTGTGGAAAGGACAGTACAGTCAGTCACACTGTTGATTGGGTGTGGAAAGGACAGGACAGTCTGTCACACTGTTGATTGGGTGTGGAAAGGACAGGACAGTCAGTCACACTGTTGATTGGGTGTGTAAAGGACAGTAGTCAGTCACACTGTTGATTGGGTGTGTAAAGGACAGTACAGTCAGTCACACTGTTGATTGGGTGTGTAAAGGACAGGACAGTCAGTCACACTGTTGATTGGGTGTGTAAAGGACAGGACAGTCAGTCACACTGTTGATTGGGTGTGTAAAGGACAGGACAGTCAGTCACACTGTTGATTGGGTGTGTAAAGGACAGTACAGTCAGTCACACTGTTGATTGGGTGTGGAAAGGACAGTACAGTCAGTCACACTGTTGATTGGGTGTGGAAAAAGACAGTACAGTCAGTCACACTGTTGATTGGGTGTGTAAAGGACAGTAGTCAGTCACACTGTTGATTGGGTGTAAAGGACAGTAGTCAGTCACACTGTTGATTGGGTGTGTAAAGGACAGTAGTCAGTCACACTGTTGATTGGGTGTGGAAAGGACATTACAGTCAGTCACACTGTTGATTGGGTGTGTAAAGGACAGTACAGTCAGTCACACTGTTGATTGGGTGTGTAAAGGACAGTAGTCAGTCACACTGTTGATTGGGTGTGGAAAAGACAGTACAGTCAGTCACACTGTTGATTGGGTGTGTAAAGGACAGTACAGTCAGTCACACTGTTGATTGGGTGTGTAAAGGACAGTAGTCAGTCACACTGTTGATTGGGTGTGTAAAGGACAGTAGTCAGTCACACTGTTGATTGGGTGTGTAAAGGACAGTACAGTCAGTCACACTGTTGATTGGGTGTGGAAAGGACAGTACAGTCAGTCACACTGTTGATTGGGTGTGTAAAGGACAGTAGTCAGTCACACTGTTGATTGGGTGTGGAAAGGACAGTACAGTCAGTCACACTGTTGATTGGGTGTGTAAAGGACAGTAGTCAGTCACACTGTTGATTGGGTGTGTAAAGGACAGTAGTCAGTCACACTGTTGATTGGGTGTGTAAAGGACAGTAGTCAGTCACACTGTTGATTGGGTGTGTAAAGGACAGTACAGTCAGTCACACTGTTGATTGGGTGTGGAAAGGACAGTACAGTCAGTCACACTGTTGATTGGGTGTGGAAAGGACAGTACAGTCAGTCACACTGTTGATTGGGTGTGGAAAGGACAGTACAGTCAGTCACACTGTTGATTGGGTGTGGAAAGGACAGTACAGTCAGTCACACTGTTGATTGGGTGTGGAAAGGACAGTACAGTCAGTCACACTGTTGATTGGGGTGTAAAGGACAGTAGTCAGTCACACTGTTGATTGGGTGTGTAAAGGACAGTACAGTCAGTCACACTGTTGATTGGGTGTGTAAAGGACAGTACAGTCAGTCACACTGTTGATTGGGTGTAAAAGACAGTACAGTCAGTCACACTGTTGATTGGGTGTGGAAAGGACAGTACAGTCAGTCACACTGTTGATTGGGTGTGGAAAGGACAGTAGTCAGTCACACTGTTGATTGGGTGTGGAAAGGACAGTACAGTCAGTCACACTGTTGATTGGGTGTGTAAAGGACAGTAGTCAGTCACACTGTTGATTGGGTGTGTAAAAGACAGTACAGTCAGTCACACTGTTGATTGGGTGTGGAAAGGACAGTACAGTCAGTCACACTGTTGATTGGGTGTGGAAAAGACAGTACAGTCAGTCACACTGTTGATTGGGTGTGGAAAGGACAGGACAGTCAGTCACACTGTTGATTGGGTGTGTAAAGGACAGTAGTCAGTCACACTGTTGATTGGGTGTGGAAAGGACAGTACAGTCAGTCACACTGTTGATTGGGTGTGGAAAAGACAGTACAGTCAGTCACACTGTTGATTGGGTGTGGAAAGGACAGGACAGTCAGTCACACTGTTGATTGGGTGTGTAAAGGACAGTAGTCAGTCACACTGTTGATTGGGTGTGTAAAGGACAGTACAGTCAGTCACACTGTTGATTGGGTGTGGAAAGGACAGTACAGTCAGTCACACTGTTGATTGGGTGTGGAAAGGACAGTACAGTCAGTCACACTGTTGATTGGGTGTGTAAAAGACAGGACAGTCAGTCACACTGTTGATTGGGTGTGGAAAGGACAGTACAGTCAGTCACACTGTTGATTGGGTGTGGAAAGGACAGTACAGTCAGTCACACTGTTGATTGGGTGTGTAAAGGACAGTAGTCAGTCACACTGTTGATTGGGTGTGTAAAGGACAGTACAGTCAGTCACACTGTTGATTGGGTGTGTAAAGGACAGTAGTCAGTCACACTGTTGATTGGGTGTGGAAAGGACAGTACAGTCAGTCACACTGTTGATTGGGTGTGGAAAGGACAGTACAGTCAGTCACACTGTTGATTGGGTGTAAAGGACAGTACAGTCAGTCACACTGTTGATTGGGTGTGGAAAGGACAGTACAGTCAGTCACACTGTTGATTGGGTGTGGAAAGGACAGTACAGTCAGTCACACTGTTGATTGGGTGTGGAAAGGACAGTACAGTCAGTCACACTGTTGATTGGGTGTGTAAAGGACAGTACAGTCAGTCACACTGTTGATTGGGTGTGTAAAGGACAGTACAGTCAGTCACACTGTTGATTGGGTGTGGAAAGGACAGTACAGTCAGTCACACTGTTGATTGGTGTGTAAAGGACAGGACAGTCAGTCACACTGTTGATTGGGTGTGTAAAGGACAGTACAGTCAGTCACACTGTTGATTGGGTGTGTAAAGGACAGTAGTCAGTCACACTGTTGATTGGGTGTGTAAAGGACAGTAGTCAGTCACACTGTTGATTGGGTGTGTAAAGGACAGTACAGTCAGTCACACTGTTGATTGGGTGTGGAAAGGACAGTACAGTCAGTCACACTGTTGATTGGGTGTGTAAAGGACAGTAGTCAGTCACACTGTTGATTGGGTGTGGAAAGGACAGTACAGTCAGTCACACTGTTGATTGGGTGTGTAAAGGACAGTAGTCAGTCACACTGTTGATTGGGTGTGTAAAGGACAGTAGTCAGTCACACTGTTGATTGGGTGTGTAAAGGACAGTAGTCAGTCACACTGTTGATTGGGTGTATAAAGGACAGTACAGTCAGTCACACTGTTGATTGGGTGTGGAAAGGACAGTACAGTCAGTCACACTGTTGATTGGGTGTGGAAAGGACAGTACAGTCAGTCACACTGTTGATTGGGTGTGGAAAGGACAGTACAGTCAGTCACACTGTTGATTGGGTGTGGAAAGGACAGTACAGTCAGTCACACTGTTGATTGGGTGTGGAAAGGACAGTACAGTCAGTCACACTGTTGATTGGGTGTGTAAAGGACAGTAGTCAGTCACACTGTTGATTGGGTGTGTAAAGGACAGTACAGTCAGTCACACTGTTGATTGGGTGTGTAAAGGACAGTACAGTCAGTCACACTGTTGATTGGGTGTGTAAAAGACAGTACAGTCAGTCACACTGTTGATTGGGTGTGGAAAGGACAGTACAGTCAGTCACACTGTTGATTGGGTGTGGAAAGGACAGTAGTCAGTCACACTGTTGATTGGGTGTGGAAAGGACAGTACAGTCAGTCACACTGTTGATTGGGTGTGTAAAGGACAGTAGTCAGTCACACTGTTGATTGGGTGTGTAAAAGACAGTACAGTCAGTCACACTGTTGATTGGGTGTGGAAAGGACAGTACAGTCAGTCACACTGTTGATTGGGTGTGGAAAAGACAGTACAGTCAGTCACACTGTTGATTGGGTGTGGAAAGGACAGGACAGTCAGTCACACTGTTGATTGGGTGTGTAAAGGACAGTAGTCAGTCACACTGTTGATTGGGTGTGGAAAGGACAGTACAGTCAGTCACACTGTTGATTGGGTGTGGAAAAGACAGTACAGTCAGTCACACTGTTGATTGGGTGTGGAAAGGACAGGACAGTCAGTCACACTGTTGATTGGGCGTGTAAAGGACAGTAGTCAGTCACACTGTTGATTGGGTGTGTAAAGGACAGTACAGTCAGTCACACTGTTGATTGGGTGTGGAAAGGACAGTACAGTCAGTCACACTGTTGATTGGGTGTGGAAAGGACAGTACAGTCAGTCACACTGTTGATTGGGGTGTAAAAGACAGGACAGTCAGTCACACTGTTGATTGGGTGTGGAAAGGACAGTACAGTCAGTCACACTGTTGATTGGGTGTGGAAAGGACAGTACAGTCAGTCACACTGTTGATTGGGTGTGTAAAGGACAGTAGTCAGTCACACTGTTGATTGGGTGTGTAAAGGACAGTACAGTCAGTCACACTGTTGATTGGGTGTGTAAAGGACAGTAGTCAGTCACACTGTTGATTGGGTGTGGAAAGGACAGTACAGTCAGTCACACTGTTGATTGGGTGTGGAAAGGACAGTACAGTCAGTCACACTGTTGATTGGGTGTGTAAAGGACAGTACAGTCAGTCACACTGTTGATTGGGTGTGGAAAGGACAGTACAGTCAGTCACACTGTTGATTGGGTGTGGAAAGGACAGTACAGTCAGTCACACTGTTGATTGGGTGTGGAAAGGACAGTACAGTCAGTCACACTGTTGATTGGGTGTGTAAAGGACAGTACAGTCAGTCACACTGTTGATTGGGTGTGTAAAGGACAGTACAGTCAGTCACACTGTTGATTGGGTGTGGAAAGGACAGTACAGTCAGTCACACTGTTGATTGGGTGTGTAAAGGACAGGACAGTCAGTCACACTGTTGATTGGGTGTGTAAAGGACAGTACAGTCAGTCACACTGTTGATTGGGTGTGGAAAGGACAGTACAGTCAGTCACACTGTTGATTGGGTGTGTAAAGGACAGTAGTCAGTCACACTGTTGATTGGGTGTGGAAAAGGACAGTAGTCAGTCACACTGTTGATTGGGTGTGTAAAGGACAGGACAGTCAGTCACACTGTTGATTGGGTGTGTAAAGGACAGTAGTCAGTCACACTGTTGATTGGGTGTGTAAAGGACAGTAGTCAGTCACACTGTTGATTGGGTGTGGAAAGGACAGTAGTCAGTCACACTGTTGATTGGGTGTGGAAAGGACAGTAGTCAGTCACACTGTTGATTGGGTGTGGAAAGGACAGTACAGTCAGTCACACTGTTGATTGGTGTGTAAAGGACAGTAGTCAGTCACACTGTTGATTGGGTGTGTAAAGGACAGTAGTCAGTCACACTGTTGATTGGGTGTGAAAGGACAGTAGTCAGTCACACTGTTGATTGGGTGTGTAAAGGACAGTAGTCAGTCACACTGTTGATTGGGTGTGTAAAGGACAGGACAGTCAGTCACACTGTTGATTGGGTGTGTAAAGGACAGTACAGTCAGTCACACTGTTGATTGGGTGTGGAAAGGACAGTAGTCAGTCACACTGTTGATTGGGTGTGTAAAGGACAGTACAGTCAGTCACACTGTTGATTGGGTGTGTAAAGGACAGGACAGTTAGTCACACTGTTGATTGGGTGTGTAAAGGACAGTAGTCAGTCACACTGTTGATTGGGTGTGGAAAGGACAGGACAGTCAGTCACACTGTTGATTGGGTGTGGAAAGGACAGGACAGTCAGTCACACTGTTGATTGGGTGTGGAAAGGACAGTACAGTCAGTCACACTGTTGATTGGGTGTGTAAAGGACAGTAGTCAGTCACACTGTTGATTGGGTGTGTAAAGGACAGTACAGTCAGTCACACTGTTGATTGGGTGTGTAAAGGACAGTACAGTCAGTCACACTGTTGATTGGGTGTGTAAAGGACAGTAGTCAGTCACACTGTTGATTGGGTGTGTAAAGGACAGTAGTCAGTCACACTGTTGATTGGGTGGAAAGGACAGTAGTCAGTCACACTGTTGATTGGGTGTGGAAAGGACAGTAGTCAGTCACACTGTTGATTGGGTGTGTAAAGGACAGTAGTCAGTCACACTGTTGATTGGGTGTGTAAAGGACAGTACAGTCAGTCACACTGTTGATTGGGTGTGTAAAGGACAGTACAGTCAGTCACACTGTTGATTGGGTGTGGAAAGGACAGTAGTCAGTCACACTGTTGATTGGGTGTGTAAAGGACAGTACAGTCAGTCACACTGTTGATTGGGTGTGTAAAGGACAGTAGTCAGTCACACTGTTGATTGGGTGTGTAAAGGACAGTAGTCAGTCACACTGTTGATTGGGTGTGTAAAGGACAGTAGTCAGTCACACTGTTGATTGGGTGTGGAAAGGACAGGACAGTCAGTCACACTGTTGATTGGGTGTGTAAAGGACAGTAGTCAGTCACACTGTTGATTGGGTGTGTAAAGGACAGTACAGTCAGTTACACTGTTGATTGGGTGTGGAAAGGACAGTACAGTCAGTCACACTGTTGATTGGGTGTGGAAAGGACAGGACAGTCAGTCACACTGTTGATTGGGTGTGTAAAGGACAGTAGTCAGTCACACTGTTGATTGGGTGTGTAAAGGACAGTACAGTCAGTCACACTGTTGATTGGGTGTGGAAAGGACAGTAGTCAGTCACACTGTTGATTGGGTGTGTAAAGGACAGGACAGTCAGTCACACTGTTGATTGGGTGTGGAAAGGACAGTACAGTCAGTTACACTGTTGATTGGGTGTGGAAAGGACAGTACAGTCAGTCACACTGTTGATTGGGTGTGTAAAGGACAGTAGTCAGTCACACTGTTGATTGGGTGTGTAAAGGACAGTACAGTCAGTCACACTGTTGATTGGGTGTGGAAAGGACAGTACAGTCAGTTACACTGTTGATTGGGTGTGGAAAGGACAGTACAGTCAGTCACACTGTTGATTGGGTGTGTAAAGGACAGTAGTCAGTCACACTGTTGATTGGGTGTGTAAAGGACAGTACAGTCAGTCACACTGTTGATTGGGTGTGGAAAGGACAGTAGTCAGTCACACTGTTGATTGGGTGTGTAAAGGACAGGACAGTCAGTCACACTGTTGATTGGGTGTGGAAAGGACAGTAGTCAGTCACACTGTTGATTGGGTGTGTAAAGGACAGTAGTCAGTCACACTGTTGATTGGGTGTGTAAAGGACAGTAGTCAGTCACACTGTTGATTGGGTGTGTAAAGGACAGTAGTCAGTCACACTGTTGATTGGGTGTAAAGGACAGTAGTCAGTCACACTGTTGATTGGGTGTAAAGGACAGTACAGTCAGTCACACTGTTGATTGGGTGTGTAAAGGACAGTAGTCAGTCACACTGTTGATTGGGTGTGGAAAGGACAGTACAGTCAGTCACACTGTTGATTGGGTGTAAAGGACAGTACAGTCAGTCACACTGTTGATTGGGTGTGTAAAGGACAGTAGTCAGTCACACTGTTGATTGGGTGTGTAAAGGACAGTAGTCAGTCACACTGTTGATTGGGTGTGTAAAGGACAGTAGTCAGTCACACTGTTGATTGGGGTGTAAAGGACAGTACAGTCAGTCAACTGTTGATTGGGTGTGTAAAGGACAGTACAGTCAGTCACACTGTTGATTGGGTGTGTAAAGGACAGTAGTCAGTCACACTGTTGATTGGGTGTGTAAAGGACAGTAGTCAGTCACACTGTTGATTGGGTGTGTAAAGGACAGTAGTCAGTCACACTGTTGATTGGGTGTGGAAAGGACAGGACAGTCAGTCACACTGTTGATTGGGTGTGTAAAGGACAGTAGTCAGTCACACTGTTGATTGGGTGTGTAAAGGACAGTAGTCAGTCACACTGTTGATTGGGTGTGTAAAAGACAGTACAGTCAGTCACACTGTTGATTGGGTGTGTAAAAGACAGTACAGTCAGTCACACTGTTGATTGGGTGTGTAAAGGACAGTACAGTCAGTCACACTGTTGATTGGGTGTGTAAAGGACAGTAGTCAGTCACACTGTTGATTGGGTGTGTAAAGGACAGTACAGTCAGTCACACTGTTGATTGGGTGTGTAAAGGACAGTAGTCAGTCACACTGTTGATTGGGTGTGTAAAAGACAGTACAGTCAGTCACACTGTTGATTGGGTGTAAAAGACAGTACAGTCAGTCACACTGTTGATTGGGGGTGTAAAGGACAGTAGTCAGTCACACTGTTGATTGGGTGTGGAAAGGACAGTACAGTTAGTCACACTGTTGATTGGGTGTGTAAAAGACAGTACAGTCAGTCACACTGTTGATTGGGTGTGTAAAAGACAGTACAGTCAGTCACACTGTTGATTGGGTGTGTAAAGGACAGTACAGTCAGTCACACTGTTGATTGGGTGTGTAAAGGACAGTAGTCAGTCACACTGTTGATTGGGTGTGGAAAGGACAGTAGTCAGTCACACTGTTGATTGGGTGTGGAAAGGACAGTAGTCAGTCACACTGTTGATTGGGTGTGGAAAGGACAGTAGTCAGTCACACTGTTGATTGGGTGTGTAAAGGACAGTAGTCAGTCACACTGTTGATTGGGTGTGGAAAGGACAGTAGTCAGTCACACTGTTGATTGGGTGTGTAAAGGACAGTAGTCAGTCACACTGTTGATTGGGTGTGTAAAGGACAGTACAGTCAGTCACACTGTTGATTGGGTGTGGAAAGGACAGTACAGTCAGTCACACTGTTGATTGGGTGTAAAGGACAGTACAGTCAGTCACACTGTTGATTGGGTGTGTAAAGGACAGTACAGTCAGTCACACTGTTGATTGGGTGTGTAAAGGACAGTACAGTCAGTCACACTGTTGATTGGGTGTGTAAAGGACAGTACAGTCAGTCACACTGTTGATTGGGTGTAAAGGACAGTACAGTCAGTCACACTGTTGATTGGGTGTGTAAAGGACAGTACAGTCAGTCACACTGTTGATTGGGTGTAAAGGACAGTACAGTCAGTCACACTGTTGATTGGGTGTAAAGGACAGGACAGAGAGGTTTTAGAATAGACCGTTGACTCTTGAATCTTATTACTGCTGATTTAAATGATATTGTATCCTGTATAATTTAATCACACTTATTTATTACCCAATTTGCCCCCAGTATTGCAGATATACTGGCCAAAAGCCAGTCAAACATGTCAAACCACAGCATTCACAACAATCGTTAACTACAAGATTAGTTGGATTCGCAAACAAGATGTAAGTTAACATACATTCTGTTCCAGATACGGTGGCAACGCCAAAGTGGTCCACTTCCTGGGTCAGACCAAGCCGTGGAGCTACACGTTCGACCCCGAGACCAAGCGGATCAGCGGGGACATGCAGGAGGCCTCCACACACCCCACCTTCCTCCTGGACTGGTGGATGCTCTACTCTTCCTCTGTGGTGCCCATGATGACGGAGGGATACGGAGACCAGCCCTTCCACTCCGGCTGTGTGGAAGTCAGTCTAGAAGTATTAACCTTTTGTTCTTCCTCTACAGAACCGTTATCAACAACTGGAACAGTTTGAATTATTAAGCGTTTACTTGGATGCTTCTTGTTAGTGAGTAAAAGTAATGTTGGACCACCGCACATCCTGAATTAATTAATACCTAAACAATAGAAATTATGATTAGTCAATTTGTAAAATGTAGTGATACTTCAATCCTGGTGGCTGTTGAGACGTCTAACCCCTCTCATTCGTCCATCTGATAAAGTTCCAGTCCTCGGTCAAAGAAAGTCGCGTAACCATCGTGGTCACTGGCATGAGCTATGGTCACAGATCTATGGTCACAGATCTATGGTCACAGATCTATGGTCACAGATCTATGGTCACAAGGAAGGTGGATGGAAGGTATGCTGAAGACTAGTTGGTTGTGATTGCTTAACAGACAACACCTTGTCGCTGGTCACTAACTATCGCTGCTTCTTGTGGACAATCTGTTGGACAACAAACCTGGCTTAGCTTCTAGACCTATAATACTATAGGGGTAGGGGGTAGTTAGACTGACGATCTACACTGAACAAAAAATATAAAGGCAACATGTAAAGTGTTGGTCCCATGTTTTATGAGCTGAAATAAAAGATCCCAGAAGTGTGCCTTACGCACAAAAAGCTTATTTGTGGCCAAATTTGTTTACAGCCCTATTAGTGAGCATTTCTCCTTTGCCAAGGAACACAATTGGCATATCAAGAAGCTGATTAAACTGCATGATCATTACACAGGTGCAGTTTTGTCACAGCACAATGCCACAGATGTCTCAAGTTTTGAGGGAGCGTGCAATTGGCATGCTGACTGCAGGAATGTCCACCAGAGCTGTTGCCAGAGAATTGAATGTTCATTTCTCTACCATAAGCCGCCTCAACGTTGTTTTAGAGAATTTGGCAGTAGGTCCAACCGACCTCTCAACTGCAGACCACGGTCACGGCGTCATGGTTTGCCAATGCCAACGTTGTGAACGGAGTGCCCCATGGTGGGGTTATGGTATGGGCAGGCATAAGCTACGGAAAATGAACACAATATGCGTTTTATCGATGGCAATTTGAATGCTCAGAGATACCGTGTCAAGATCCTGAGGCCCATTCATCTGCCGCAATCACCTCATGTTTCACCATGATAATGCATGGCCCCATGTCGCAAGGATCTGTACACAATTCCTGGAAGCTGAAAATGTCCCAGTTCTTCCATGGCCTGCATTCTCACCAGACATGTCACTTATTGAGCATGTTTGGGATGCTCAAGATCGATGTGTACGACAGCGTGTTCCAGTTCTCGCCAATATCCAGAAACATCGCTCAGCTATTTAAGTGGGACAACATTCCACAGGCCACAATCAACAGCCTGATCAACTCTATGTGAAGGAGATGTGTCGCGCTGCATGAGGCAAATGGTGGTCACACCAGATACTGACTGGTTTTCTGATCCATGCACCTACAATTTTTTTTCTAAGGTATCTGTGACCAACAGATTCATATCTGTATTCCCAGTTATGTGAAATACATAGATTTCCTTAAATGATCTGTAACTCAGTAAAATCTTTGAAATTGTTGCATGTTGAGTTTATCTTTGTTCAGTATAGATCGATTGATGGTTTATATCAATGTGTTAATATGAATGACAGGTTTTAGGTTTTAGATAATTGTGTACTGCTGTACTGACTGCAAAGGAACAGGTGTTTCTCCAGAGCTTTTAGTCTTGTAGCTTTTTTCCAGAATTCATCAAATCTCTCCGTTCACAGATGTTAATATTCTTGTTTCGTTCTTCTCCTCCAGGGGAGCAGCGCGTCACAGGACCCCCATCACACTGAGCCGTACGTGTCACCAGAGGCATCCGAGGAACGCAAGCAGAAATGGGAACAGGGCCAGGCGGACTACATGGGAATGGACTCGTTTGACAATATCCAGAAAAAGCTTGACGCTTTTCTCAAATAGAGGGAAATAAAGGTCTACAAGGGATCAGTTAGTTTGACAGATTCAGTTTAGTTGTTTCTCCATGTTGTTCTGAGTTAGTGTGTCACTACCCAGCTCTAAGGATTACAACAATTGTTTTACAGTGGGTAACATTCTGACATCGTTGGCAGAGCGCTTAAACTATGTAATACTGGTATAGGATGTTTAGTCCTGTCACGTACTGTAAAGATTACCACACTGTGAAGGATGAATTTATCGACACAATCGTGATTTATAACAATACTTTTTTTATTGCTGTATTTGTGAACAGAATAGAAAAACACAATAAAATATAGCCTTTATTCACACTTCGACAAATTAAAGATTAATATTATTATTTTTGCACTGAAATACCCCCTCATAGATGCAGGGGTGGCAATACTTCTGGAGTCCTCACTGACTAAGAAAGAGTTTACTGGATTATCCTGCCATGTCCATGTGACGCGTCTTTCACAGCCCAGCTAGGGACTAACAGCCTGGAAATGCTTTCACAGCCCAGCTAGGGACTAACAGCCTGGAAATGCTTTACAGCCCAGCTAGGGACTAATAGACTGGAAAGCTTCTTCACAGCCCAACTAGGGGACTAATAGACTGGAAATGCTCTTAGCCCAACTAGGGACCAACAGACTGGAAATGCTTTCACAGCCCAACTAGGGGGACTAACAGACTGGAAATGCTTTCACAGCCCAACTAGGGACTAACAGACTGGAAATAAGCTTTCACAGCCCAACTAGGGGACTAACAGACTGGAAAACAAGCCACAGCCCAACTAGAGACTAACAGACTGGAAATGTAGTCACAGCCCAACTAGGGACTAACAGACTGGAAATGCTTTCACAGCCCAACTAGGGACCAACAGACTGGAAATGCTTTCACAGCCCAACTAGGGACTAACAGACTGGAAATGCTTTCCACAGCCCAACTAGAGACTAACAGACTGGAAATGCTTTCACAGCCCAGCTAGGGACTAACAGACTGGAAATGCTTTCATAGCCCAACTAGGGACTAACAGACTGGAAATGCTTTCCACAGCCCAACTAGGGACTAACAGACTGGAAATGCTTTCACAGCCCAACTAGGGACTAACAGACTGGAAATGCTCACAGCCCAACTAGGGGACTAACAGACTGGAAATGCTTTCACAGCCCAACTAGGGACTAACAGACTGGAAAATGCTTTCACAGCCCAACTAGAGACTAACAGACTGGAAATGCTTTCACAGCCCAACTAGGGGACTAACAGACTGAAATGCTTTCACAGCCCAACTAGGACTAACAGACGGAAATGCTTTCAGCCCAATTAGGGACTAACAGACTGGAAATTAAGTTTCGTTACCAGTCAGTTGGATATAAAGTTCACCTTATTTGGATCTCTAACATTTTCTAAAAGGAAAATTGTCTTCCTCTGCTATTCTTGTGGAAAGATGCTGTTCTGCTGCCTTAGTTTTCACACCGTTTACAATTCACTTCTGCAACCGCTGTGACGGATCTCCTCTCTGGCTTGTTTCACCCAGGGTAGGTTTTCAGTTAGTTGTAACCCAGGGTAGGTTTTCAGTTGGCTGTAACCCAGGGTAGGTTTTCAGTTTGCCTTAGCCCAGGGTAGGTCTTCAGTTGGCCTTAACCCTCAAAGCTGGATCTTTTGAGTACATGTTACACTCCCACCTGGAGGCTCCATACTTCTCCCGCTAGTGTTATCATACCTCTTCTCTAGGTACCGGCTCCTAACGCTGGTGCATGTTCACCTGGATGTAACATTGTTAAATCCCCGTGGATTGATGAGGAATCATATGGTTGAGAGGGATGTAAAAGATATGGCAAATAAGTCTGGCAGCCCAACCGATTGGCAAACATACTGCAAATTGAGAAATCATGTGACTAAACTAAAAAAGAAAAAAACTATACTATGAAACAAAAATGAATGATATAAAGAATGATAGTAAAAATCTTTGGAGCACCTTAAATGAAATTTTGGGTAAAAAGGCAAACTCTGCTCAATCATTCATTGAAAAAGATTGTCCTCCTGTAGCTCAGTTGGTAGAGCATGGCGCTTGCAACGCCAGGGTTGTGGGTTCGATTACCACGGGGGGGCCAGTATGAAAAATGTATGCATGTATCAGTAACTGTAAGTCGCTCTGGATAAAATGTAAATGTCATTCATCACAAAACCTACTGATATTGCCAAATACTTTAATGATTTCTTCTTTGGCAAGATTAGGAAATTTAGGCATGACATGCCAGCAACAAACGCTGACACTACACATCCAAGTATATCTGACCAAATTATGAAAGACAAGCATTGTACTTTTGAATTCCGTAAAGTGAGTGTGGAAGAGGTGAAAAAAGTATTGTTGACTATCAACAATGACAAGCCACCGGGGTCTGACAACTTGGATGGAAAATTACTGAGGATAATAGCTGACGATATTGCCACTGCTATTGGCCATATCTTCAATTTAAGCCTACTAGAATGTGTGTGCCCTCAGGTCTGGAGGGAAGCAAAAGTAATTCCGGTACCCAAGAATAGTCCTCTGTAGCTCAATTGGTAGAGCATGGCGCTTGTAACGCCAGGGTAGTGGGTTCGATCCCCGGGACCACCTCATACGTAAAATGTAGTGCACACATGACTGTAAGTTCGATTTGGATAAAAGCGTCTGCTAAACGGCATATTAAAGCCCCCTTTACTGGCTCAAATAGCCGACCAATCAGCCGGTTACCAACCCTTAGTAAACTTCTGGAAAAAATTGTGTTTGACCAGAGACAATGCTATTTTACTGTAAACAAATTGACAACAAACTTTCAGCATGCTTATAGAGAAGGATATTCAAGGGTGTTCTTTAATGGAAGCCTCTCCAACATAATCCAGTTAGAATCAGGAATTCCCCAGGGCAGTTGTTTAGGCCCCTTACCTTTTTCAATCTTTACTAACGACATGCCACTGGCTTTGAGTAAAGCCAGTGTGTCTATGTATGCGGATCATTCAACACTATACATGTCAGCTACTACAGCAACACTTAACAAAGAGCTGCAGTTAGTTTCAGAATGGGTGGCAAGGAAAACGTTAGTCCTAAACATTTCCAAAACTAAAAGCATTGTATTTGGGACATATCATTCACTAAACCCTAAACCTCAACTAAATCTTGTAATGAATAATGTGGAAATTGAGCAAGTTGAGGTGACAACACTGCTTGGAGTAACCCTGGAATATAAACTGTCATGGTCAAAACATATTGATACAACAGTAGCTAGGATGGGGAGAAGTCTGTCTATAATAAAGCATGCTCTACCTCTTCTTAACAGCACTATCAACAAGGCAGGTCCTACAGGCCTAGTTTTGTCGCACCTGGACTACTGTTCAGTCGTGGTCAGGTGCCACAAGAGGACTAGGAAAATTACAATTGTCTCAGAACAGGGCAGCACGGCTGGCCCTTGGATGTATACAGAGAGCTAACATGAATGATATGCATGTCAATCTCTCATGGCTCAAAGTAGAGGAGAGATTGACTTCATCACTACTTGTTTTTGTGAGAGGTATTGACATGTTGAAAGCATCGAGCTGTCTGTTTAAACTACTAGCACCCGGACACCCATGCATACCCCTCAAGACATGCCACCAGAGGTCTCTTCACAATCCCCAAGTCCAGAACAGACTATGGGAGGTGCACAGTACTACATAGAGCCATGACTACATGGAACTCTATTCCACATCAGGTAACTGATGCCAGCAGTAGAATCAGATGGAACAGTGGGGACTGGGAAGGGACACACACACACACATACACACACACACACACACACATACACACACACACACACACTCTAGCACAAACACTCTACACACACGTACATTGTAATATTGTTGTATGGTGGTATTATACATTTTGTATTGTAGATATGTAGTGGTGTGATAATGTTTTATATGATGTACTGTTTTATACAGTTGAAGTCGGAAGTTTACATACACCCTTAGCCAAATACATTTAAATTCAGTTTTTCACAATTCCTGACATTTTAATCCTAGTAAAATTCCCTGTCTTAGGTCAGTCCCTAGTATCACCACTTTATTTTAAGAATGAAATGTCAGAATAATAGTAGAGAGAATTATTTATTTCAGCTTTATTTCTTTCATCACATTCCCAGTCAGTGAAGTTTACATACACTCAATTAGTATTTGGTAGCATTGCCTTTCAATTGTTTATCTTGGGTCAAAATGTTTTAGGTAGCTTCCACAAGCTTCCCACAATAAGTTGGGTGAATTTAGGCCCATTCCTCCTGACAGAGCTGATGGAACTGAGTCAGGTTTGTAGGCCTCCTTGCTCGACACACGCTTTTTCAGTTCTGCCCACACATTTTCTAAAGGATTGAGGTCAGGACTTTGTGATGGCCACTCCAATACCTTGACTTTGTTGTTCCTTAAGCCATTTTTGCACGCAACTTGAAGTATGCTTGGGGTCATTGTCCATTTGGAAGACCCATTTATGCACCAAGCTTTAAACTTCCTGACTGATGTCTTGATGTTGCTTCATTATATCCACATAATTTTTCCTTCCTCAGGATGCCATCTATTTTGTGAAGTGCACCCAGTCCCTCCTGCAGCAAAGCACCCCCACAGCATGATGCTGCCACCCCCGTGTTCACGGTTGGGATGGTGTTTTCCGCTTGCAAGCAACCCCCTTTTTCCTCCAAACATAACAATGGTCATTATGGCCAAACAGTTCTATTTTTGTTTCATCAGACCAGAGGACATTTCTCCAAAAAGTATGATCTTTGTCCCCATGTGCAGTTGCAAACCGTAGTCAGGCTTTTTATGGGGTTTGGAGCAGGTAGGCTTCTTCCTTGCTGAGCGGCCTTTCAGTTTATGTTGATATAGGACTCGTTTTACTGTGGATATAGATACTTTTGTACCGTTTCCTCCAGCATCTTCACAAGGTCCTTTGCTGTTGTTCTGGGATTTATTTGCACTTTTACGCACAAAGCACGTTCATCTCTAGGAGACAGAGGTCTTGGCTGATTTCCTTTTGATTTTTTTCCATGATGTCAAACAAAGAGGCACTGAGTTTGAAGATAGGCCTTGTACCTCTGTAGCTCAGTGGTAGAGCACGGTGCTTGTAACGCCAAGGTAGTGGGTTCGATCCCCGGGACCACCCATACACAAAAATGTATGCACGCATGACTGTAAGTCACTTTGGATAAAAGCGTCTGCTAAATGGTATATTATTATTATTATTATTACATCCACAGGTACAGTGGGGAAAAAAAGTATTTAGTCAGCCACCAATTGTGCAAGTTCTCCCACTTAAAAAGATGAGAGAGGCCTGTAATTTTCATCATAGGTACACGTCAACTATGACAGACAAAATGAGAAAAGGAATTCCAGAAAATCACATTGTAGGATTTTTAATGAATTTATTTGCAAATTATGGTGGAAAATAAGTATTTGGTCAATAACAAAAGTTTCTCAATACTTTGTTATATACCCTTTGTTGGCAATGACACAGGTCAAACGTTTTCTGTAAGTCTTCACAAGGTTTTCACACACTGTTGCTGGTATTTTGGCCCATTCCTCCATGCAGATCTCCTCTAGAGCAGTGATGTTTTGGGGGCTGTCACTGGGCAACACGGATTTTCAACTCCCTCCAAAGATTTTCTATGGGGTTGAGATCTGGAGACTGGCTAGGCCACTCCAGGACCTTGAAATGCTTCTTACGAAGCCACTCCTTCGTTGCCCGGGCGGTGTGTTTGGGATCATTGTCATGCTGAAAGACCCAGCCACGTTTCATCTTCAATGCCCTTGCTGATGGAAGGAGGTTTCACTCAAAATCTCAAGATACATGGCCCCATTCATTCTTTCCTTTACACGGATCAGTCGTCCTGGTCCCTTTGCAGAAAAAACAGACCCAAAGCATGACCTGTTTCCACCCCCATGCTTCACAGTAGGTATGGTGTTCTTTGGATGCAACTCAGCATTCTTTGTCATCCAAACACGACGAGTTGAGTTTTTTACCAAAAGTTCTATTTTGGTTTCATCTGACCATATGACATTCTCCCAATCCTCTTCTGGATCATCCAAATGCACTCTAGCAAACTTCAGAGCGGGCCTGGACATGTACTGGCTTAAGCAGGGGGACACAGCAGGATTTCGAGTCCCTGGCGGCGTAGTGTGTTACTGATGGTAGGCTTTGTTGCTTTGGTCCCAGCTCTCTGCAGGTCATTCACTAGGTCCCCGTGTGGTTCTGGGATTTTTGCTCACCGTTCTTGTGATCATTTTGACCCCACGGGGTGAGATCTTGCGTGGAGCCCTAGATCGAGGGAGATTATCAATGGTGTTGTATGTCTTCCATTTCCTAATAATTGCTCCCACAGTTGATTTCTTCAAAAAAAGCTGCTTACCTATTGCAGATTCAGTCTTCCCAGCCTGGTGCAGGTCTACAATTTTGTTTCTGGTGTCCTTTGACAGCTCTTTGGTCTTGGCCATAGTGGAGTTTGGAGTGTGACTGTTTGAGGTTGTGGACAGGTGTCTTTTATACTGATAACAAGTTCAAACAGGTGCCATTAGACACAGGTAACGAGGGAGGACAGAGGAGCCTCTTAAAGAAGAAGTTACAGGTCTGTGAGAGCCAGAAATCTTGCTTGTTTGTAGGTGACCAAATACTTATTTCCCACCATAATTTGCAAATAAATTCATTAAAAATCCTACAATGTGATTTTCTGGATTTTTTTCCTCAATTTGTCTGTCATAGTTGACGTGTACCTATGATGAAAAATTACAGGCATCTCTCTCATCTTTTTAAGTGGGAGAACTTGCACAGTTGGTGGCTGACTAAATACTTTTTTTCCCCACTGTACATCTCCAATTGACTCAAATGATGTCAATTAGCCTATCAGAAGCTTCTAAAGCCATGACATCATTTTCTGGAATTTTCCAAGCTGTTTAAAGGCACAGTCAACTTTGTATATGTAAACTTCTGACCCACTGGAATTGTGATACAGTGAATTATAAGTGAAATAATCTGTCTGTAAACAATTATTGGAAAAATTGTCCTAACCGACTTGCCAAAACTATAGAGTTTTAACAAGAAATTTGTGGAGTGGTTGAAAAACTAGTTTTAATGACTCCAACCTAAGAGGATGTAAACTTCCGACTTCAACTGTATGTAATGTAAGTGCCTTAATGTGTTTGGACCCCAGGAAGAGTAGCTGCTGCCTTGACAGGAACTAATGGGGATCCATAATAAACCCCAGGAAGAGTAGCTGCTGCCTTGGCAGGAACTAATGGGGATCCATAATAAACCCCAGGAAGAGTAGCTGCTGCCTTGAGTAGGAACTAATGGGGATCCATAATAAAACCCCAGGAAGAGTAGCTGCTGCCTTGGCAGGAACTAATGGGGATCCATAATAAACCCCAGGAAGAGTAGCTGCTGCCTTGGCAGGAACTAATGGGGATCCATAACAAACCCCAGGAAGAGAAGCTGCTGCCTTTGCAGGAACTAATGGGGATCCATAATAAACCCCAGGAAGAGTAGCTGCTGCCTTGGCAGGAACTAATGGGGATCCATAATAAACCCCAGGAAGAGTAGCTGCTGCCTTGGTAGGAACTAATGGGGATCCATAATAAACCCCAGGAAGAGTAGCTGCTGCCTTGGCAGGAACTAATGGGGATCCATAATAAACCCCAGGAAGAGTAGCTGCTGCCTTGGCAGGAACTAATGGGGATCCATAACAAACCCCAGGAAGAGAAGCTGCTGCCTTGGCAGGAACTAATGGGGATCCATAATAAACCCCAGGAAGAGTAGCTGCTGCCTTGGCAGGAACTAATGGGGGATCCATAATAAACCCCAGGAAGAGTAGCTGCTGCCTTGGCAGGAACTAATGGGGATCCATAATAAACCCCAGGAAGAGTAGCTGCTGCCTTGGCAGGAACTAATGGGGATCCATAATAAACCCCAGGAAGAGTAGCTGCTGCCTTGGCAGGAACTAATGGGGATCCGCAATAAACCCCAGGAAGAGTAGCTGCTGCCTTTGGCAGGAACTAATGGGGATCCATAATAAACCCCAGGAAGAGTAGCTGCTGCCTTGGCAGGAACTAATGGATCCATAATAAACCCCAGGAAGAGTAGCTGCTGCCTTGGCAGGAACTAATGGGGATCCATAATAAACCCCAGGAAGAGTAGCTGCTGCCTTGGCAGGAACTAATGGGGATCCATAATAAACCCCAGGAAGAGTGGCTGCTGCCTTGGCAGGAACTAATGGGGATCCATAATAAACCCCAGGAAGAGTAGCTGCTGCCTTGGCAGGAACTAATGGGGATCCATAATAAACCCCAGGAAGAGTAGCTGCTGCCTTGGCAGGAACTAATGGGGGATCCATAATAAACCCCAGGAAGAGTAGCTGCTGCCTTTGCAGGAACTAATGGGGATCCATAATAAAACCCCAGGAAGAGTAGCTGCTGCCTTGGCAGGAACTAATGGGGATCCATAATAAACCCCAGGAAGAGTAGCTGCTGCCTTGGTAGGGAACTAATGGGGATCCATAATAAACCCCAGGAAGAGTAGCTGCTGCCTTGGCAGGAACTAATAGGGATCCACAATAAACCCCAGGAAGAGTAGCTGCTGCCTTGGCAGGAACTAATGGGGATCCATAATAAACCCCAGGAAGAGCAGCTGCTGCCTTGGCAGGAACTAATGGGGATCCATAATAAACCCCAGGAAGAGTAGCTGCTGCCTTGGCAGGAACTAATGGGGATCCATAATAAATACAAATACAAAAGTTGAAGATTCCTGGTGTTTGTGATGCCCGTTTGGTGCGAGGCAGACAGGGTGATGAATAGAGGAGTCACTGTCAGTCCCTTTGAGTCAGAGTTTTTATCCAACAGTCATATCAGGATATATCAGTTATCCTTATAGAGCTTTAGTGCCGAATCCACTGCTCTGTTTCAGGTGCAACGTTTATGGTCATGTTGCAGCAGTTTATAGGAGGGAGATTCCAAGATGTAAGGGTGCCCATGTTGTTGGGGATTGTAAGTGTCCGGTTTGAGAGAGGCAGGTTGAGGTGGCCAGAGTCCGAGTAGTGCAGAAGGTGTCGTGTGCTGAGGCAGTGAAGAAAGTAGAGGAGGATGGGTCAAGGGTCAAGGGTGAGTATCCCTGTGAGTAATAGATCAGTGCCAGAACAGAGGGATAGGCCAACGAGTGATGTACGCTTCAGTAAGTTTGGCTTCTTAGCGCTCATAGCAATGGTTATCAACTGTACCGCAGAAATGGATTGTCAATCACAGAAAATAGATTTTCCAGTGGCAGCTGCAGAGAAGTAGTTGGGCATATGAGATTTAGACTTCAGAGGAGTTACAGGCTTTGTTGACTGGTGGTGTCCCATCCTGGTGGTGTCCCATCCTGGTGGTGTCCCATCCTGGTGGTGTCCCATCCTGGTGGTGTCCCATCCTGGTGGTGCAGGAACGGATAGGGTCAAAGTAGTGGAATGGGGTAGTGGGTTGTTAATGGGTGTCGGATCAGTTGGAATGGTTTTTAGTTTTTCCTTGTCCCATGTTGTATCACAGTATAATGTATTTATATTATAGTCCAGCTGGGGGCGGTAAAGCAACACATTGGATGCCAGCCGCCGTTAAACTCTGAAGAAGAAGAAGTCAACACAGCAGAAGTTAACAAAATGGCCTCGCTTCCCTTCGTTCGAGTTGCTCTACTTGTGTCGTTTTCAGTTCTTTTGACAGTAGTGCTGGGGTTCGGACTCCCAGCTCTGCTGAATGCCGTCGCTAAATGCTGTGGTTTTCCTGAGACCAGCGTAACAGAGTGCATAGTCGGGGTGTATTTCATTTTTGTACTGTACGTCGCGACACCACGGATCCCCAGAGGATCGATAGAGGTACAGAAGCCTAAAATATCTCACCTGTACTGTGTACCACTGAAAGTCGAATGCCTTTTTATGTGTTGTGGTTTTGCATTTTATTCCACACTGTCTCTAAACTATGCTGATTTTAAAGTTGAACAAAGCAGATAAGATATTAATTCATTCAATAATAATCTATTATGAAAGATTGGTCCTCTGTAACTCAATTAATAGAGCACGGCGCTTGTAACGCCAGGGTAGTGGGTTCGATCCCCGGGACCACCCATACGTAAAAATGTATGCGCACATGACTGTAAGTCGCTTTGGATAAAAGCGTCTGCTAAATGACATATTAAAAAAAATGGCATATAAAAGTAGCCCACAATAGTCTGAAATAATGTTGTCAATTCCACAAAGCAGTGCAGTTTCTCAGCTTGCTGTTGCAACTTGCACTCAATTCAAACCCTTTAAAATGACACAGTTTGTGTTGGGTAATATTACACAGTTTGTGTTGGGTAATATTACACAGTTTGTGTTGGGTAATATTACACAGTTTGTGTTGGGTAATATTACACAGTTTGTGTTGGGTAATCTTACAGAGTTTGTGTTGGGTAATATTACACAGTTTGTGTTGGGTAATCTTACAGAGTTTGTGTTGGGTAATATTACACAGTTTGTGTTGGGTAATATTACACAGTTTGTGTTGGGTAATCTTACAGAGTTTGTGTTGGGTAATATTACACAGTTTGTGTTGGGTAATATTACACAGTTTGTCCATGTTGCAGGTAAAGGGAAAGTCAGTATTCATCACAGGCTGTGACAGTGGTTTTGGTCATGCTACAGCTAAACACCTCCACAAACTGGGCTTCACTGTCTTTGCTGGATGCCTGTTCAAGGTAATGTTATTAGTTTATATTTAGGTAAAATGTCTTCTACCCAAACGTTGATAATGCATTAGATGCTAAGGAAATGGGAAAGTAGGATTTCTGTCTGTAAAATAATAGGCTGGAGCTGTAGACGCTGAGTTTGTGCTCATTGTTGAAATATTCAGACAGCCACTGACTATATAGTCAGACAGTGTTTGAGTTCATCTGATTAGCTGCCTTTCGTCTCCAGGATAAGGGTGAGAGGGGGTCTAAGGAGCTAGAGGAGATGCAGTCAGATCGGATGAAGGTGGTTCAGCTGGATGTCTGCAGCGAGGAGCAGGTGAACAGAGCTGTGGAGTACGTCAACTCACACCTGGACGACTCACAGAGAGGTACAGAACATCCGTCTCTCTCACTGCCAGACATCAGTGAAAACATGTTTTAAGATATTTTTGCAAATTATTGAAAATGAAGTACAGAAACCTCATTTATTCACACCCCTGAGTCAATACTTTGTAGAAGCACCTTTGGCGGCGATTACAGCTGTGAGTCGTCTTGGGTATGTCTGTATCGGCTTTGCACATCTGGATTTGGGGATTTTCTCCCGTTCTTCCTTGCATATTTTCTCAAGCTCTGTTAAGTTCGATGGGGAGCGGCCGTGAACAGCAATCTTGAAGTCTTTCAATGGGATTCATGTCTGGGCTTTGGCTGGGCCTCTCAAGGACTCTCACATTCTTGTTCTAAAGCCATTCCAGCGTTGCTTTAGCTGTATGATTGGGGTCATTGTCCTGTTGGAATGTAAATCTTCGCCCCAGTCTAAGGTCATTTTCACTCTGAAGCAGGTTCTCATTAAGGATTTGCCTGTATTTGGCTCCATTCATTGTTCCCTCTATCCTTACCAGTCTCCCAGTCCCTGCCGCTGAAAAGCGTCCCCATAGCATGATGCTGCCACGACCATGCTTCACGGTACGGATGGTGTTAGAAGGGTGATCTGTGCCTGGTTTTCAGGCTCTTTGCAATCAGGCCAAAGAGTTACAGTTTTGTCTCATCAGGCCACAGAATATTTTGCCTTATGCTCCGTCTATCACGTGCCTTTTCACAAACTCTGTCATGTGCCTTTTTCTCAGGAGTAGCTTCCGTCCCATGAAGCCCATATCGGTGAAGTGCTGTAGAGACTGTTTTCGTTCTGGCAGGTTCTCCCATCTCAGCCAAGGAACTCTGTAGTTCTGTCAGAGTGGTCATTGGGTTCTTGGTCACCTCCCTGACCAAGGTCCTTCTTGCCCGGTTGATCAGTTTGGTCGGACGGCCAGCTCTAGGCAGAGTCTGGGTAGTTCCAAAAACATTCCACATTTTGTTGTGTTACAGCCTGAATTCAAAATGGATGAAATATAAGTCCAGGGGTATGAATACTTTCTGAAGGCCCTCTGTGATATGGTGTCTGAGTATGTATTAAGAAGAGAATGGGCCCCAATATAGACCCATGGGGAACACTGAAGGAGACAGTGCTAATGGTTACGTTTATATCATAACCCCTCTTCTCTCCTCCCCTGACCAGGTCTGTGGGCCGTGGTGAACAACGCAGGTGTGTCTACGTTTGGCGAGGTGGAGTTTACGACCATGGAGACGTACCGCCAGGTGTCAGAGGTCAACCTGTGGGGGGTCATCAGGGTCACCAAGGCCCTCCTGCCCCTCGTCCGTAGGGCCAAAGGTCAGGCAACAGACACCAACAGACACATACAGTGGCGATAAAGTCTCCAGCCCCCTGTTAAAATGTCCGGTTTTTGTGATGTAAAAGAATGAGACAAAGGTCAATCATGTCAGAACTTTTTCCACCTTTAATGTGACCTATAATGGGAACAATTCAATTGAAAAACAAACTGAAATCTTCGAGGGGGGAAAAATGACAAATGAAAAGCTTCCAATAACCTGGTTGCATCAGTGTGCACACCCTCTTATAACTGGGGATGTGGCTGTGATCAGAATTAACCAATCACATTCAAACTCGTGTTAAATAGAAGTCATTACACACCTGCCATCATTTAAAGTGACTGATTAATCACAAATAAAGTTCAGCTGTTCTAGTAGGATTTTCCTGACATTTTCTTAGTTGCATCTCAGAGCAAAAGCCATGGTCCGCCAGAGAGCTTCCAAGGCATCAGAGGGATGTCATTGTTGAAAGATATCAGTCAGGAGAAGGGTACAAAATAATTTCCAAAGCATTACATATACCATGGAACACAGTGAAGACAGTCATCATCAAGTGGAGAAAATATGGCACAACAGAGACATTACCAAGAACTGGACGTCCCTCCAAAATTTATGAAAAGAGGAGAAGAAAAACTGGTCGGGGAGGCTTCCAAGAGGCCTACAGCAACATTAAAGGAACTGCAGGGAATTTCTGGCAAGTACTGGCTGTGTGCTACATGTGACAACAATCTCCCGTATTCTTCATATGAATGGGCCATGGGGTAGGGTGGCAAGACGGAAGCCTTTTCTTACAAAGAAAAACATCCAAGCCCGGCTGAAGTTTGCAAAAACAAGTGGGAAAGTCCCCCAAAACACGTGGGAAAATGTGTTATGGTCTGATGAAACCAAGATTGAACTTTTGGGCCATAATTCCAAAGGTATGTTTGGCGCAAAAACAACACTGCACATCACCCAAAGAACACCATACCCACATCACCCAAAGAACACCATACCCACAGTGAAGCATGGTGGTGGCAGCATCATGCTTTGGGACTGTTTTTCTTCAGCTGGAACCGGGGCCTTAGTCAAGGTGGAGGGAATTATGAACAGTTCCAAATACCAGTGACAGGACTCTGCACACTCACACACACTGACACTCCAACACACACACATTTATACTGACTCTACACACACTCACACCCAATCATCAAATACACTGCTGCTACTCTGTTTATCATATATCCTGATGCCTCGTCACCTTACCCCAATACATATCTACAATGAGGGAAAAAAGTATTTGATCCCCTGCTGATTTTGTATGTTTGCCCACTGACAAAGACATGATCAGTCTATAATTTTAATGGTAGGTTTATTTGAACAGTGAGAGACAGAATAACAACAAAAAAAATCCAGAAAACCGCATGCCAAAAATGTTATAAATTGATTACATTTTAATGAAGGAAATAAGTATTTGACCCCCTCTCAATTAGAAAGATTTCTGGCTCCCAGGTGTCTTTTATACAGGTAACAAGCTGAGATTAGGAGTACACTCTTAAAGGGAGTGCTCCTATTCTCAGTTTGTTACCTGTATAAAAGACACCTGTCCACAGAAGCAATCAATCAATCAGATTCCAAACTCTCCACCATGGCCAAGACCAAAGAGCTCTCCAAGGATGTCAGGGACAAGATTGTAGACCTACACAAGGCTGGAATGGGATACAAGACCATCGCCAAGCAGCTTGGTGAGAAGGTGACAACAGTTGGTGTGATTATTCGCAAATGGAAGAAACACAAAAGAACTGTCAATCTTCCTCGGCCTGGGGCTCCATGCAAGATCTCACCTCGTGGAGTTGCAATGATCATGATAACGGTGAGAAATCAGCCCAGAACTACACGGAAGGATCTTGTCAATGATCTCAAGGCAGCTGGGACCATAGTCACCAAGAAAACAATTGGTAACACACTACGCCGTGAAGGACTGAAATCCTGCAGAGCCCGCAAGGTCCCCCTGCTCAAGAAAGCACATATACAGGCCCATCTGAAGTTTGCCAATGAACATCTGAATGATTCAGAGGAGAACTGGGTAAAAGTGTTGTGGTCAGATGAGAAGAGCTCTTTGGCATCAACTCAACTCGCCGTGTTTGGAGGAGGAGGAATGCTGCCTATGACCCCCAAGAACACCATCCCCACCGTCAAACATGGAGGTGGAAACATTATGCTTTGGGGGTGTTTTTCTGCTAAGGGGGACAGGACAACTTCACCGAATCAAAGGGACGATGGACGGGGCCATGTACCGTCAAATCTTGGGTGAGAACCTCCTTCCCTCAGCCAGGGCATTGAAAATGGGTCGTGGATGGGTATTCCAGCATGACAATGCCCCAAAACACACGGCCAAGGCAACAAAGGAGTGGCTCAAGAAGAAGCACATTAAGGTCCTGGAGTGGCCTATCCAGTCTCCAGACCTTAATCCCATAGAAAATATGTGGAGGAGCTGAAGGTTCGAGTTGCCCAGCGTCAGCCTCGAAACCTTAATGACTTGGAGAAGATCTGCAAAGAGGAGTGGGACAAAATCCCTCCTGAGATGTGTGCAAACCTGGTGGCCAACTACAAGAAACGTCTGACCTCTGTGATTGCCAACAAGGGTTTTGCCACCAAGTACTAAGTCATGTTTTGCAGAGGGGTCAAATACTTATTTCCCTCATTTAAAATGCAAATCAATTTATAACATGTGTTTTTCTGGATTTTTTTGTTGTTATTCTGTCTCTCACTGTTCAAATAAACCTACCATTAAAATTATAGACTGATCATGTCTTTGTCAGTGATCAAACGTACAAAATCAGCAGGGGATCAAATATTTTTTTCCCTCACTGTACCTCCATCACTCCAGTATCCCTGCACATTGTTAATATGGTACTGGAACTGACCCTGTATATAGTCACCTTACCCCTATACATATCTACCTCCATCACTCCAGTATCCCTGTCCCCTTACCCCTATACATATCTACCTCCATCACTCCAGTATCCCTGCACATTGTTAATATGGTACAGGAACTGACCCTGTATATAGTCACCTGACCCCTATACATATCTACCTCCATCACTCCAGTATCCCTGCACATTGTTAATATGGTACTGGAACTGACCCTGTATGTAGTCACCTTACCCCTATACATATCTACCTCCATCACTCCAGTATCCCTGCACATTGTTAATATGGTACAGGAACTGACCCTGTATATAGTCACCTTACCCCTATGTATATCTACCTCCATCACTCCAGTATCCCTGCACATTGTTAATATGGTACAGGAACTGACCCTGTATATAGTCACCTTACCCCTATACATATCTACCTCCATCACTCCAGTATCCCTGCACATTGTTAATATGGTATTGGAACTGACCCTGTATATAGTCCCCTTACCCCTATACATATCTACCTCCATCACTCCAGTATCCCTGCACATTGTTAATATGGTACTGGAACTGACCCTGTATATAGTCACCTTACCCCTATACATATCTACCTCTATCACTCCAGTATCCCTGCACATTGTTAATATGGTACTGGAACTGACCCTGTATATAGTCACCTGACCCCTATACATATCTACCTCCATCACTCCAGTATCCCTGCACATTGTTAATATGGTACTGGAACTGACCCTGTATATAGTCACCTGACCCCTATACATATCTACCTCCATCACTCCAGTATCCCTGCACATTGTTAATATGGTACTGGAACTGACCCTGTATATAGTCACCTGACCCCTATACATATCTACCTCCATCACTCCAGTATCCCTGCACATTGTTAATATGGTACAGGAACTGACCCTGTACAGTGCCTTCGGAAAATATTAAGACCTCTAGACGTTTTCCACATTTTGTTACGTTACAGCCTTATTGTAAAATGGATTCCTCATCAATCTACACACAATACCCCATAATGACAAAGCGAAAACAGAAATACCTTATTTACATAAGTATTCAGACCCTTTGCTATGAGACTCGAAATTGAGCTCAGGTGCATCCTGTTTCCATTGATCACCCTTGAGATGTTTCTACAACTTGATTGGAGTCCACCTGTGGTAAATTCAATTGATTGGACATGCCATGGGGCGGCGCGCAATTGGCCCAGCGTCGTCCAGGGTAGGGGAGGGAATGGCCGGCAGGGATGTAGCTCAGTTGGTAGAGCATGGCGTTTGCAACGCCAGGGTTGTGGGTTCGATTCCCACAGGGGGTATGAAAAAAAATAATGTATGTCGCTCTGGATAAGAGCGTCTGCTAAATGACGTAAATGTAAATGTAAAATTTGGAAAGGCACACACCTCTCTATATAAGGTCCCATAGTTGACAGTTCATGTCAGAGCAATAACCAAGCCGTGAGTTCGATGGAATTGTCTTTAGAGCTCCGAGACAGGATTGTGTCGACGCACAGATCTGGGGAAGGGGTCCCAAAAATGTCTGCAGCATTGAAGGTCCCCAAGAACACAGTGGCCTCCATCATTCTTAAAAGGAATATGTTTTTTAGAACCACCAAGACTCTTCCTAGAGCTGGCCGCACGGCCAAACTGAGCAATCGCGGGAGAAGGGCCTTGGTCAGGGAGGTGACCACGAACCCGATGGACAATCTGACATTGCTCCAGAGTTCCTCTGTGGAGATGGGGAGAACCTTCCAGAAGGACAACCATCTTCATAGCACTCCACCAATCCCCGGCCTTTATGGTAGAGTGGCCAGACGGAAGCCACTCCTCAGTAAAAGGCACATGACAGCCCGCTTGGAGTTTTCCAAAAGGCACCTAAAGGACTCTCAATCCATGAGAAACAAGATTCTCTGGTCTGATGAAACCAAGATTGAGCTCTTTGGCCGGAATGCCAAGTGTCACGTCTGGAGGAAACCTGGCACCATCCCTACGGTGAAGCATGGTGGTGGCAGCATCATGCTGTGGGGATGTTTTTCGGCAGCAGGGACTGGGAGACTAGTCAGGATCGAGGGAAAGATGAACAGAGCAAAAGTACGAGAGATCCCTGATGAAAACCTGCTCCAGAGCGCTCAGGACCTCAGACTGGGGCGAAGGTTCACCTTCCAACAGGACAACGACCCTAAGCGCACAGCCAAGACAACACAGGAGTGGCTTCGGGACAAGTCTCTGAATGTCCTTAAGTGGTCCAGCCAGAGACCGGACTTGAACCCGATCTAACATCTCTGGAGAGACCTGAAAATAGCTGTGCAGCGACGCTCCCCATCCAACCTGACAGAGCTTGAGAGGATCTGCAGAGAAGAATGGGAGAAACTCCCCAAATAAAGGTGTGCCAAGCTTGTAGCGTCATACCCAAGAATACTCGAGGCTGTAAACGCTGCCAAAGGTGCTTCAACAAAGTACTGAGTGAAGGGTCTGAATACTTAACAAAAAGTAATACAGCTGCACCATCGAGAGCATCCTGACTGGTTGCATCACCGCCTGGTATGGCAACTGCTCGGCCTCCGACCGTAAGGCACTACAGAGGGTAGTGCGTACGGCCCAGTACATCACTGGGGCCAAGCTTCCTGCCATCCAGGACCTCTATACCAGGCGGTGTCAGAGGAAGGCCCTACAAATTGTCAAACTCCAGCCACCCTAATCATAGACTGTTCTCTCTGCTACTGCACGGCAAGCGGTACCGGAGTGCCAAGTCTAGGTCCAAAAGACTTCTCAACAGCTTCTACCCCCAAGCCATAAGACTCCTGAACAGCTAATCATGGCTACCCAGACTATTTGCACTGCCCCCCCACCCCACCCCCACCCCCTCTTTTACGCTGCTGCTACTCTGTTAATTATTTATGCATAGTCACTTTAACTCTACCCACATGTACATATTACCTCAATTACCTCGATTAACCAGTGCCCCCGCACATTGACTCTGTACCGGTACCCCCCTGTATATAGCCTCCCTACTGTTATTTCCCATTGACTCTGCACCGGTACCCCCTGTATATAGCCTCCCTACTGTTATTTCCCATTGACTCTGCACCGGTACCTGTATATAGCCTCCCTACTGTTATTTCCCATTGACTCTGCACCGGTACCCCCCTGTATATAGCCTCCCTACTGTTATTTCCCATTGACTCTGTACCGGTACCCCCTGTATATAGCCTCCCTACTGTTATTTTACTGCTGCTCTTTAATTATTATTTAAATGTTTTAGTTATCTATACTTTTCTTAACTGCATTGTTGGTTAAGGGCTTGTAAGTAAGCGTTTCACTGTAAGGTCTACACCTGTTGTATTCGGCGCATTTGACAAATTCAATTTGATTTGAAATGGCACATTAATGTTTTATAAATAAGCAACATTTTCTCAACCTGTTTTTGCGTTGTCATTGTGTGTAGATTGATGAGGGGGGGGAAAAACAATTTAATCAATTTTAGAATAAGGTTGTAACGTAACAAAATTTTGAAAAACTCAAGGGGTCTGAATACTTTCTGAATGCACTGTAGGTAATAACCTAATGTCACTGTGTTGTTAAATAGGTATTTATCTATATAATAACCTAATGCCACTGTGTTGTTAAATAGGTATTTATCTATATAATAACCTAATGCCACTGTGTTGTTAAATAAAGGTATTTATCTGTATAATAACCTAATGCCACTGTGTTGTTGAATAGGTATTTTATCTATATAATAACCTAATGCCACTGTGTTGTTAAATAGGTATTTATCTATATAATAACCTAATGCCACTGTGTTGTTGAATAGGTATTTATCTATATAATAACCTAATGCCACTGTGTTGTTAAATAGGTATTTATCTATATAATAACCTAATGCCACTGTGTTGTTAAATAGGTATTTATCTATATAATAACCTAATGCCACTGTGTTGTTAAATAGGTATTTATCTATGTAATAACCTAATGCCACTGTGTTGTTAAATAGGTATTTATCTATGTAATAACCTAATGCCACGGTGTTAAATAGGTATTTATCTAGTAATAACCTAATGCCACTGTGTTGTTGAATAGGTATTTATCTATGTAATAACCGAACTGTGCCACTGTGTTGTTAAATATGTATTTATCTTATGTAACAACCTAATGCCACTGTGTTGTTAAATATGTATTTATCTATATAATAACCTAATGCCACTGTGTTGTTAAATATGTATTTATCTATGTAATAACCTAATGCCACTGTGTTGTTAAATATGTATTTATCTATATAATAACCTAATGCCACTGTGTTGTTAAATAGGTATTTATCTATATAATAACCTAATGCCACTGTGTTGTTAAATAGGTATTTATCTATGTAATAACCTAATGCCACTGTGTTGTTAAATAGGTATTTATCTATGTAATAACCTAATGCCACTGTGTTGTTAAATAGGTATTTATCTATGTAATAACCTAATGCCACTGTGTTGTTGAATAGGTATTTATCTATGTAATAACCTAATGCCACTGTGTTGTTAAATATACGTATTTATCTATGTAATAACCTAATGCCACTGTGTTGTTAAATATGTATTTATCTATAATAACCTAATGCCACTGTGTTGTTAAATATGTATTTATCTATGTAATAACCTAATGCCACTGTGTTGTTAAATATGTATTTATCTATATAATAACCTAATGCCACTGTGTTGTTAAATAGGTATTTATCTATATAATAACCTAATGCCACTGTGTTGTTAAATAGGTATTTATCTATATAATAACCTAATGCCACTGTGTTGTTAAATAGGTATTTATCTATATAATAACCTAATGCCACTGTGTTGTTGAATAGGTATTTATCTATATAATAACCTAATGCCACTGTGTGTTAAATAGGTATTTATCATATAACAACCTAATGCCACTGTGTTGTTAAATAGGTATTTATCTATATAATAACCTAATGCCACTGTGTTGTTAAATAGGTATTTATCTATGTAATAACCTAATGCCACTGTGTTGTTAAATAGGTATTTATCTATGTAATAACCTAATGCCATGTGTTCCGTTAAATAGGTATTTATCTATGTAATAACCTAATGCCACTGTGTTGTTGAATAGGTATTTATCTATGTAATAACCTAATGCCACTGTGTTGTTAAATATGTATTTATCTATGTAATAACCTAATGCCACTGTGTTGTTAAATATGTATTTATCTATATAATAACCTAATGCCACTGTGTTGTTAAATATGTATTTATCTATGTAATAACCTAATGCCACTGTGTTGTTAAATAGGTATTTATCTATATAATAACCTAATGCCACTGTGTTGTTAAATAGGTATTTATCTATATAATAACCTAATGCCACTGTGTTGTTAAATAGGTATTTACCTATATAATAACCTAATGCCACTGTGTTGTTAAATATGTATTTATCTATATAATAACCTAATGCCACTGTGTTGTTGAATAGGTATTTATCTATATAATAACCTAATGCCACTGTGTTGTTAAATAGGTATTTATCTATGTAATAACCTAATGCCACTGTGTTGTTAAATATGTATTTATCTATATAATAACCTAATGCCACTGTGTTGTTAAATAGGTATTTATCTATGTAATAACCTAATGCCACTGTGTTGTTAAATAGGTATTTATCTTATGCAATAACCTAATGCCACTGTGTTGTTGAATAGGTATTTATCTATGTAATAACCTAATGCCACTGTGTTGTTAAATAGGTATTTATCTATGTAATAACCTAATGCCACTGTGTTGTTAAATAGGGTATTTATCTATGTAATAACCTAATGCCACTGTGTTGTTAAATAGGTATTTATCTATGTAATAACCTAATGCCACTGTGTTGTTAAATAGGTATTTATCTATGTAATAACCTAATGCCACTGTGTTGTTAAATAGGTATTTATCTATGTAATAACCTAAATGCCACTGTGTTATTAAATAGGTATTTATCTATGTAATAACCTAATGCCACTGTGTTGTTAAATAGGTATTTATCTATGCAATAACCTAATGCCACTGTGTTGTTAAATAGGTATTTATCTATGTAATAACCTAATGCCACTGTGTTAAATAGGTATTTATCTAGTGTAATAACCTAATGCCACTGTGTTGTTAAATAGGTATTTATCTATGTAATAACCTAATGCCACTGTGTTGTTAAACTAGGTATTTATCTATGTAATAACCTAATGCCACTGTGTTGTTAAATAGGTATTTATCTATGTAATAACCTAATGCCACTGTGTTGTTAAATAGGTATTTATCTATGTAATAACCTAATGCCACTGTGTTGTTAAATAGGTATTTATCTATGTAATAACCTAATGCCACTGTGTTGTTAAATAGGTATTTATCTATATAATAACCTAATGCCACTGTGTTGTTAAATAGGTATTTATCTATGTAATAACCTAATGCCACTGTGTTGTTGAATAGGTATTTATCTATGTAATAACCTAATGCCACTGTGTTGTTAAATAGGTATTTATCTATATAATAACCTAATGCCACTGTGTTGTTGAATAGGTATTTATCTATGTAATAACCTAATGCCACTGTGTTGTTAAATAGGTATTTATCTATATAATAACCTAATGCCACTGTGTTGTTGAATAGGTATTTATCTATGTAATAACCTAATGCCACTGTGTTGTTAAATAGGTATTTATCTATGTAATAACCTAATGCCACTGTGTTGTTGCAGGTCGTGTGGTTAACCTGGCCAGTATGTATGGGCGGATGGGCAATGCCCTGCGTTCTCCGTACTGCGTGTCCAAATATGGCGTGGAAGCGTTCTCCGACTGTCTACGTTACGAGATGAAGGCCTGGGGGGTCAAGGTCTCTGTCATCGAGCCGGGGAACTTCATTGTGGCCACGGGCATCCTGACGCGGGACATTGTGGCGACCACGGCTGACAAACTGTGGAGAGAGGCGCCCCCTGGTGTCCAGGAGGACTATGGCCACGCCCACTTCGACAGACACATGGCGATGATGAGGTCGTACTGTAGCAGCGGACAGAAGGATGTCCAACCCGTCCTAGATGACATCACCGACGCCATCACGTCACACCGCCCGTTCACGCGCTACAACCCCATGGAGCCTCATTGGTGGATCAGGATGCAGGTGATGACACACCTGCCTGCCGTCATCGCTGACCGCCTCTACTTCTGATTGGGAGGATTTCCATACGTACAGTACATCATATGGCATTAGGGTTCCGTTTCACTTTAAAGTCTTAAATTGGGGAATTCCCAATGGAAAATTACAAGCTATCGATTCTCAATTTGTGAATTTAATTTGAATGAATTACCTGAATTGACTGATTTTAAGAATTTCTGTTGGATCATTGGTTCCAGAGACCGTTGCTGTAGCTAAGGATTCCTTGACACTGGAAATCACAAAGTGATTGAGCCTTTATTAACAATATGCACTGTTGTCTTATCTTAAATATATATAGTATTCACCCTCTTGGATTTCTTCACATTTTGTGTTACAAAGTGGGATTAAAAGTGGATTTAATTTTTCATTTTTTGAAAAATAAAACGCTTTTTACACAAAATAATGAAGTGGAAAAAATTATATAAAAAATTTCTTAAGTAATGAAAAATGAAGCGCTAATATTTAAGTGATAATGAGAAGCCGGTGTTTGGAGGATATATTGGCACGGGTGTTGTTAGGACCGAGGAGAACAACGGCTTCGAGGGCATTATCACTTTTATACAACGGGTTACATATTTATTCATACCATTTCATCCTTCCACGAGATATAGTCCTGACACAAATCTCCCAAGCCGGCTGGTCGTTGGTTCTAAATGTTCCGTTGCCATAATGGCTGGCAATGATCTTATCCCTCGCTAGCTAGCCAACTACGGCTAACACCGTCACGTCAAACAGTGGAGCCAGAATAACAGCAAAGTAGCTGCATTTGCGTTTAAGCTGTTTTCTAGTGTGTTTTTTGTTTTGTTGGGATACATCTATAACAATGAGCTAATGATATGCGATTTCACCTGGCATAGAACATTAGCTCTCTTGCCAGGCCACTGTTCAGAAGAGAGAGCAAACTACACAGCTAACACAATCACTTTAAACTGAAGCTGGAATGACATAAAAAAATAGCTGCATTTGTATATATCCATAAAAATGATGCTGATTTAGACTGGCGAGAAACACTGCCTGCCTGCCTGTCTGTCTGCCTGTCTGCCTGTCTGCCTGTCTGTCTGCCTGTCTGTCTGCCTGTCTGTCTGTCTGTCTGCCTGCCTGCCTGCCTGCCTGTCTGTCTGTCTGTCTGTCTGTCTCGTCCCGACTCCCGACACGTTCATTACTGTGGGACAGCTGGAGATCAAATGTCAATATTGAAACAACGTTGCAAATGTCGGAGAGACAGACAGCAAGGTTACTACAAATCTCCACTGTTGAAATCCAAATGCTAGCGTAAAAGAATGTGAGATAATGTCTAGATGCTTTTTACAGTGTAGATATAGTATATAAATTGCCTGGCTGGGCTGATGAGACAGTGGATTGGGCAGTCAGATGGAACCGAGTAAACAGGCATTTTAACGTCATAGATTTAGCCGGTGGCAACTTGTGGAATAGACACGGGCTGGAATGCAGTTTTAACCAATCAGCATCCAGGATTAGACCCACCCGTATAAACCTTGATTTAGATAAGGATTCACCCCCCTGAGTCAATACACGTTAGAAACACCTTTGGCAGCGAATACAGCTGTGAGTCTTCTTGGGTTGGTATCTAAGGGGCCGATTCAGACTATTCAGACTTACCCTATGCCAGCGTGGAATGGTTCAGTAGTTGGTATTCAGACTTACCCTATGCCAGCGTGGAATGGTTCAGTAGTTGGTATTCAGACTTACCCTATGCCAGCGTGGAATGGTTCAGTAGTTGGTATTCAGACTTACCCTATGCCAGCGTGGAATGGTTCAGTAGTTGGTATTCAGACTTACCCTATGCCAGCGTGGAATGGTTCAGTAGTTGGTATTCAGACTTACCCTATGCCAGCGTGTAATGGTTCCATTACACCTTATGTGGACATTGCCATTGGCTGCACAGAGTCTCATTAACAGAAATCCCATGCAGTCGTGTTTAGTTCAAACACAGGAATGAGATGTAATCTACACCTCCATTAGGATGATAGAAATCCTCATTATTTTGTTGAATGATTTTTTAAATGTGTGTGTAATTATTTATATATAACACGTTCTTGCTCTGAACTTCTAAGGCAGGTGTGGCTTCGTGACAATGATTCGCAAGAGTAGAGCTCACCGATTTTCCGCTCCAACAGCAGTTCCACCTCCGCTATGCGGGTGTCTGCTATCAGCGGTTAACGCTTGATGTGATTGAATCTAGGCCTTATGCAACAAGCAGTGAAGCTGCTGTATGTGGCTGCTATGGAAGTAAACTGTGTGATCAGGTGATCAGGGGTGTATTCATTATTACTTCTGCCGATTCTGTTACAAAACGTTTCTTAAGCATATGGAGCGAAACCTGAATTTGTCCAATAGAAACTCTAGTTTTATTAGCAAAACAAAACGTTTTGCAACTGTTTGGACTAATGATGACACCCTAGATCAGCTAGATGCAGGCCAGAGTGTGCAAGGTGGTATTGAATGTGTCAATGTCTGTCACCTTGATTACTCAAATTCTTCTCTCGACCTGTGTGCACCTACATTGTAAACTTTCATTCATAGGCTAGGTTGTAGCAACCTCATGATGGGTATAGGGAAAATTTGAGTATCATTTAGTAGCCTAAACCTATCGATGTTACATTGAACTGGGTGAATGGAATATGAATGACAGTCATCCAATATGCTGTAATAGAAATAAGGCCTCATACAGGATGCATGTGTTTGAATAGTTTAGTTGTGGAGTAACTACAATGTCGTTGATCCATCCTCAGTTATCTCCTGTCACAGCCATTCAACTCAGTAGCTATTTTAAAATCACCAAGGGCCTCGTGGTAACATCCCTTCCGTCAGCTCAGTTCAGAAGGACGACTGTATACTTGTTGTGTCTGGGTGGATATGAGGCTTTCAAAGAAGCTCCCTGGTCTTTGTAGTTTAATCTGTGCTTGAAATGCAATAGTTGATTGAGGGACCTTACAGATGTATGTATGTATGGGGGACAGAGGAAGGGGTAGTCATTCAAAAATAATGTCAACCGCTCTTATTTCAAACAGTCCATGTCATTTATTGTGGTTTGTTAAGCCACATTTTACTCCTGAACTAATTTAGGCTTGCCTAAACAAAAGGGCTGAACACTAATGCAATGACTATTTTAGTTATTTTGTTTTTATTAATTTGTTGAAATGTATTTTATCTTTGACATTATGGAGTATTTTGTGTAGATCAATAACAAGAAATCACAATCAAATCCATTTCAATCCCACGCAACAAAATATGAAACAATCCAAGGGGCTGAATAGTTGAGATTTGCGCTTTAGGTGTTTGCTTTGAAGTAGCCTCTGTGCTGCGGAATGACCTGTTACTGTCTGACTTGTTATAAATTATGCAGTGCCTTGACATTCGTACATGTTTCCATTCAATCATGAAAAGTGTAATCATCGAAAAGAGGAAACTAGCTGTCCAGTGTTAACTGTTGGTTCTGAGGAGGGTAACCTCTCTCTCTGTTCTACTGTTGGTTCTGAGGAGGGTAACCTCTCTCTGTTCTACCATTGGTTCTGAGGAGGGTAACCTGTTCTACTGTTGGTTCTGAGGAGGGTAACGTCTCTCTGTTCTACTGTTGGTTCTGAGGAGGGTAACCTCTCTCTGTTCTACTGTTGGTTCTGAGGAGGGTAACCTGTTCTACTGTTGGTTCTGGAGGAGGGTAACGTCTCTCTGTTCTACTGTTGGTTCTGAGGAGGGTAACCTCTCTCTCTGTTCTACTGTTGGTTCTGAGGAGGGTAACCTCTCTCTGTTCTACTGTTGGTTCTGAGGAGGGTAACCTCTCTCTGTTCTACTGTTGGTTCTGAGGAGGGTAACCTCTCTCTGTTCTACTGTTGGTTCTGAGGAGGGTAACCTCTCTCTGTTCTACTGTTGGTTCTGAGGAGGGTAACCTCTCTCTCTGTTCTACTGTTGGTTCTGAGGAGGGTAACCTCTCTCTGTTCTACTGTTGGTTCTGAGGAGGGTAACCTCTCTCTCTGTTCTACTGTTGGTTCTGAGGAGGGTAACCTCTCTCTCTGTTCTACTGTTGGTTCTGAGGAGGGTAACCTCTCTCTGTTCTACCTTTGGTTCTGAGGAGGGTAACCTCTCTCTGTTCTACTGTTGGTTCTGAGGAGGGTAACCTGTTCTACTGTTGGTTCTGAGGAGGGTAACCTCTCTCTGTTCTACCTTTGGTTCTGAGGAGGGTAACCTCTCTCTGTTCTACCGTTGGTCCTGAGGAGGGTAACCTGTTCTACTGTTGGTTCTGAGGAGGGTAACCTGTTCTACTGTTGGTTCTGAGGAGGGTAACCTGTTCTACCGTTGGTTCTGAGGAGGGTAACCTGTTCTACCGTTGGTTCTGAGGAGGCCTCTCCACACAGCGTCTTTGAGTAGTGCTGATCTACTATCCATTCCTCCTTGTCCATAACAATCTGAATCACTCCTACTCTGAGAGGCTTTATGGGCTAACAGGGTCCAGTTCTGTTGTGGCCCAGTCCGGAACGCTTTATGGGCTAACCGGGTCCAGAGATAGAGAGGGTTCCTACTGTTCTGTTGTGGCCCAGTCCGGAACGCTTTATGGGCTAACCGGGTCCAGAGATAGAGAGGGCTCCTACTGGTCCTACCCAGTCCGGAACAGACCCAGGCTGGCTACTGTAAGACCCTGTGAGACTTGGCTAGATTCACTCCAGGTTACAAATGACAACAGTTGGCTTTGTGTTGCTGGCTGCGCTCAGATTCTATTAATCCACATGGTTGGTTTTAATAATGGGAGGACTTTGGACTCGTTTAAACGTGTTTAAACAAGCGTTCATACATTTACGATTTAAGATTTCCTGCTGTGGAAAATGTGTGTGGATTGGAATATTTGTGGATTAAAGTTAATAGTAAAATATTTTACAGAGTTCCTTTAAAGGATGAGTTGGAATAAACAACTGAGGTTTGAGTCAATTCCTCTATTTCCCTTTCCCTTGAATTCTATCCAAACCACCAGAGGGACATGCACTACTATAGCTGGCCACCAGATGGTGTAACTGCACAGGACAACATGTTAGACAGATACATTTTAGTCATTTAGCAGACGCTCTTATCCAGAGTGACTTACAGTTAGTGCATACATTATTTTTTTATTTTTTCATACTGGCCCCCCGTGGGAATCGAACCCACAACCCTGGCGTTGCAAACACCATGCTCTACCAACTGAGCTACATCCCTCTGTATCAGCAGCAGCGTTCCAGTGAACGTGATCTTTCAATGCCATATACATAGAGGGTATGTTTTATCCACAGAAACAACAACTCAATTAATTGGCAGAAATTAGTAGTGCTCATCAAATCTCATTTTATTAGTCACATATTTAGCAGATGTTATTGCGGGTGTAGCGAAATGTTCCTAGCTCCAACAATTCACACGAATATAAAAGTAAAATAATGGATTTTAGAAATATTAGGATGAGCAACGTCGGAGTCCGGAGTATAAATATATACACTGAACAAAAATGTAAATGCAACATGCAACAATTTTAAATATTTAACTGAGTTACAGTTCATATAAGGAAATCAGTTTATTGAAATGAATTAATTAGGCCCTAATCTATGGATTTCACATGACTGGGAATACAGATCTGCATCTGTTGGTCACAGATACCTTTAAAAAAAAAAATTATATATATATATGATGGGATCTATAGACATTATGGACAGTAATCATCACGTTTGCAGACAACACAACAGTAGTAGGCCTGATTACCAACAATGACGAGCCTCTGCCAGGGCTCTCTCCTTGTCCCTGTAGGCCCTGGTGGTACCAGGAGGGAGGAGGGCCTCTGCCAGGGCTCTCTCCTTGTCCCTGTAGGCCCTGGTGGTACCAGGAGGGAGGAGGGTCTCTGCCAGGGCTGTAGGCCCTGGTGGTACCAGGAGGGAGGAGGGCCTCTGCCAGGGCTCTCACCTTGTCCCTGTAGGCCCTGGTGGTACCAGGAGGGAGGAGCGTCTCTGCCAGGGCTCTCACCTTGTCCCTGTAGGCCCTGGTGGTACCAGGAGGGAGGAGGGTCTCTACCAGGGCCTCCTCTCCTTGTCCCTGTAGGCCCTGGTGGTACCAGGAGAGGAGGAGGGTCTCTGCCAGGGCTCTCTCCTTGTCCTGTAGGCCCTGGTGGTACCAGGAGGAGGAGGGTCTCTACCAGGGCTCTCACCTTGTCCCTGTAGGCCCTGGTGGTACCAGGAGGGAGGAGGGCTCTGCCAGGGCTCTCTCCTTGTCCCTGTAGGCCCTGGTGGTACCAGGAGGGAGGAGGGCCTCTGCCAGGGCTCTCACCTTGTCCCTGTAGGCCCTGGTGGTACCAGGAGGGAGGAGGGTCTCTGCCAGGGCTCTCACCTTGTCCTAGGCCCTGGTGGTACCAGGAGGGAGGAGGGTCTCTGACAGGGCTCTCTCCCTTGTCCCTGTAGGGCCTGGTGGTACCAGGAGGGAGGAGGGTCTCTGCCAGGGGCTCTCTCTCCCTTGTCCCTGTAGGCCCCTAGTGGTACCAGGAGGGAGGAGGGTCTCTGCCAGGGCTCTCTCCTTGTCCTGTAGGCCCGGGTGGTGCCAGGAGGGAGGAGGGCCTCTGCCAGGGCTCTCTCCTTGTCCTGTAGGGCCCTGGTGGTACCAGGAGGGGAGGAGGGTCTCTGCCAGGGCCTCTCCTTGTCCCTGTAGGCCCTGGTGGTACCAGGAGGGAGGAGGGTCTCTGCCAGGGCTCTCACCTTGTCCCTGTAGGCCCTGGTGGTACCAGGAGGGAGGAGGGTCTCTGCCAGGGCTCTCACCTTGTCCCTGTAGGCCCTGGTGGTACCAGGAGGGAGGAGGGCCTCTGCCAGGGCTCACCTTGTCCCTGTAGGCCCCTGGTGGTACCAGGAGGGAGGAGGGTCTCTGCCAGGGCTCCTCCTTGTCCCTGTAGGCCCTGGTAAGGTACCAGGAGGGAGGAGGGTCTCTGCCAGGGCTCTCACCTTGTCCCTGTAGGCCCTGGTGGTACCAGGAGGAGGAGGGCTCTGCCAGGGCTCTCTCCTTGTCCCTGTAGCCTGGTGGTACCAGGAGGAGGAGGGGCCTCTGCCAGGGCGGTGGTAGGCCCTGGGTGGTACCAGGAGGGAGGAGGGTCTCTGCCAGGGCTCTCACCTTGTCCCTGCAGGCCCTGGTGGTACCAGGAGGGAGGAGGGTCTCTGCCAGGGCTCTACCTTGTCTCTGTAGGCTGGTGGTACCAGGAGGGAGGAGGGTCTCTGCCAGGGCTCTCACCTTGTCCCTGTAGGCCTTGGTGGAGTGGTACCAGGAGGGAGGAGGGTCTCTGCCAGGGCTCGCAGAATGGAGGCGTGATCTGATATGCCGAAGGGATTGCCTTGTAGCCGTCCCGGAAGGGAGAGTAGCAACAGGCGAGAGTTTTTGATGCACGAGTAGCGCAGGCAATGTGTTGGTAAAACTTCGGAAGCATTTTCCTCAGATTTGCTTTATTGAAGTCCCCAGCTATAATAAATGTGGCCTCAGGAAATGCGTTTTCCAGTTTGCACAAAGTCCAGTGTAGTTCCTTGAGAGCTGTCGTGGTATCGACTTGAGGGGGAATATACACGGCTGGGACAATGATCGAAGAGAATTATCTCGGGAGGTAATGCGGTCTGCATTTGATTGTGAGATATTCTAGGTCGGGTGAACAAAAGGACAAGAGTTGCTGTACGTTACCACAATCACACCAGGTGTAGTTAATCATGAAACATACACCACATCCTTTCTTTTTCCTGAAGAGTTCTTTATTCCTGTCTGCGCGATGTACTGAGAACCCAGCTGGCTGTATGGACAGGGGACAGTATATCCCGAGAGAGCCATGATTCCGTGAAACAGAGTATGTTACAGTCATTGATGTCTCTCTAGAGGAGATCCTCGCCCTGAGCTTGTCTACTTTATTATCCAGAGACTGAACATTAGTGAGTAATATACTGGGAAGCGGTGGATGGTGTGCACGCCTCCTGAGTCGGACTAGAAGTCCACTCCAAATATCTCTTCTCCACCCCTCTGAAGCAGTGGACGCCTCCTGAGTTGGACTAAAAGGCCAATCCGAATAACTCTTCTCCACCCGTGGCGTCTTGAGCAGGCTCTGGGATAAGTGGAATCAGGAAAGTCATTTCGGGTCGAAATGCTGGTGAGTTACCGCTGCTCTAATATCCAAAAGGTATTTCCGGCTGTAAAGCTAATGTGAGAAATAACAAAAAATATATATTGTGGCAGACCAGGGGGTTTGATCTAGAAGGTTATACAGATCAGACACGGACACAGTTACAAGGTGTTTATTTATAACAATAAAGAAACCAGTCTCTTCCTGGTTACCACCTTCTGGGCTCCGGGGAACGCTGTCTCCTCTGGGGTAGAACCCCGAGCCCCTCCTCTGGGGTAGAACCCCGAGCCCCTCGGTTCTATCAGACCGTGAGGACGTATGTCCGGTAGCAACCTCTCACTCCCTCCAACCCTCCTCTGGGGGAGAACCCCGAGCCCCCTCCTCTGGGGGTAGAACCCCGAGCCCTCCTCTGGGGTAGAACCCCGAGCCCCCCCGGTTCTATCAGACCGTGAGGATGTCTGTCCGGTAGCAACCTCTCACTCCTCCAACCCTCCTCTGGTAGAACCCCGAGCCCCTCGGTTCTATCAGACCGTGAGGACGTCTGTCCGGTAGCAACCTCTCACTACCTCCAACCCTCCCGTGTGCTTCCCTCCTGGCAGCTTGATGGGCTCTGGCACGGCTGGTGAGCAATCAGCCCCTTGATCACTCACCAGCCTCAATCAGCCCCAATTAGTCCTGTCCAGAGAGCCTGTCAAGACCTGGCACGTCCAGCAAAGGGAGCCATCGCCATGTGATGTAGACTCGTCTGACACCAGGCCTCGACGAAGTCCCCCCCTGGTGGCGAAGGTCCGCGGTATGCCACAATATATACTGCAAAGTAGCTTAGGAGCCAGGAACCGTGTCTGTCGGCGCCATCTTGTTCATAAAATCCTCCAAACGATTGCAGACTTGATCTAGGCCTTAAGGAACACTATTTATGATGCATTAAAATTGATATGTCATTCCAGCAGAGTCATACAGCCCTGCAGGTGTTTTCCCAGAACTCCCATGCAATGTGACATGCCTTCACTGCTTTCACAATGGATAAAGTCAACGTGGGAAGGAATGATGATAGCCGAGAGGACATCTTCATACAAACAGGACAACAAGCTTTCTATGAAACACAGGATTAGCTTTTTTTGTAAAGTTGTGTTGCTGTGTTTGGAACCCCCCCACGATGAAACACCGAATTATAAATATGTAAACATTGAAATGACAAACAGGAACATATAAAAACATTTTGTTTATCTTTATTCGCTGCTTGACATAAACAAGAGACGTTATGAATGTTTAGGTTTATTTTAGTGGTTTATTCTTTCAACAGCCTAATAAACTCTTCTAAAATATTACAAGATCCTCTCCATAAACAGGATAGCAAGTATGAATACATTACTTTTCACAGCACATCCTAGTCCACTGTCTATATCATATCTCTCTCACACATCTCTGTCCATGCACCCAAACAAACACACACGCACGCAATAGCGAGCCAGACAAAACAGAGTAAATCAACATGGAAGCAGCACAGAGCACCACGTTATCATCACCAGTCATCTGGCTTCAACATCATCATCAGAATGTGTAATACACTGCTTCAAATCAGCCCTGAGACACCAACCCTCAGTTTATACAAGGATCCAATTCAAATGAAGTAAACCTTGCTAGCAAATACAATACATACCCATTCAGAAGCAGTTTTGACAAACTAACTCTGAAGAACAAACAGAAAGATCCATTTTTAAAGTTGGAGGTGACACTGAACTCTCTGCCGCTGATGATGATGATGACAGTTGACCTTCGTGTTTTGAAGCAGATTTTAAACTGGATCTTTATAGTGGTAAGGCTCTGCAACAGGGTTGGGGTCCATTTGAATTGAAGTTACTCAAGTTAGGGAAGCTATTTGAATTTAAAATTCAAAAATGTTAAAAATAAAATGAAATAAATAGCTTCTCATTTTCAGTTAATTAAGAAATCATTGAACGTATTTTTTTTTATTATTGAATTGGAATGTCTGTTTACTTCCTGAATTAACTGACTCCAATTGGGAACTGACCCCAACCCTGTCATGCAGCCTCCATTGGTGTGCATCGGCCCTGCATGGAATATACAGGGAGAGAGACAGAAAGAGAATTCTGGATTCAAGTGACTATTAAAACTTTTTTGTAATTGAAGGAACTTTTAGAATACATTAAGTGGCTCAACCAACCCAAAAAGTGAATGGTGTACATCAGCGTTGAAATATGAAATCCATGTTTCTAAATGTAGGGCGGGGACTATAGAGTAGGGCGGGGACTATAGAGTAGGGCGGGGACTATAGAGTAGGGCGGGGACTATAGAGTAGGGCGGGGACTATAGAGTAGGGCGGGGACTATAGAGTAGGGCGGGGACTATAGAGTAGGGCGGGGACTATAGAGTAG